>NW_026606118.1:56900000-57185000 GCF_029834395.1 Sorex fumeus
TTTTTATAAAGTTGTTCCATACAGGGACTGGAGAGATAGCACAGTGGGTAGGGCGTTTGCCTTGCACGTGGTCGACCCGGGTTCGATTCCCAGCATCCCATATGGTCCCCTGAGCACCGCCAGGAGTAACTCCTGGGTGCAAAGCCAGGAGTAACACCTGTACATTGCTGGGTGTGACCCAAACAGGAAAAAGAAAAAAAAAGTTGTTACATACAATATTCCACCACCAATCCCATCACCATTGCACCTTCCCACCAGTACTATTTCCAATTTTCTCCAACCACTGCTCAAGCCTGCCCCAATAGAAGAACCTAAATGATTTTATATTGCTTGTTATGAATAATTCACTAAAAATGATCAAAAATGGTTTCCCTTAGAAGAAAGTGTTTAAAGATTTTTGTATCTCACTATGGATCCATTAAGCCACTGTATAAGAGATAACGAACATGTTGTTACAGGTTAAGCCTTGTGCGTTAATATTGTCTTTTTTAAAAAATTTTATTGAATCACTGTTACAAGATAGTTACGAGATTTTATGTTTGGGTCACAATCACACAATGATCAAACGCCCCTCCCTCCACCACCAGTGCACAATCCCCACCACCAATGTCCCTGGTACACCCCCCCTTCCCCGCCCTCCCCCTGACTCCATGGCAGACGATATTCCCCACACTCTCTCTCTACTTTGGGCATTATGGTTTGCAATACAGGCACTGAGAGGTCATCATGTTTGGTACTTTATCTACTTTCAGCACACATCTTCCATCTCGACCAATTCCTCCAGCCATCAATTCGTAGTGATCCCTTCTCTATTCCATCTGCCTTCTCCCCTCCGCTCATGAGGCAGGCTTCCAGCTATGGGACAATCCTCCTGACCCTTGTATCTACCGTCCTTGGGTGTTAGCCTCATGTTATGTTATTGCATACTCCACAAATGAGTGCAGTCCTTCTACGTCTGTCCCTCTCTTTCTGACTCATTTCATGCTCTTTATGTTGTCTGTCTAATTTCTCACCCGATCTCCATCTTTTCCTTAGTGTTCTGTAAGCTCAGTCTCTTGGTGAATTAGGAAGCAACCGTGGGTCACTCATCTCGCCTGGTGCTTCATTCTATTTGTGGAGTTTTCTTGTTTGTCATTGTTGATTTCTACACAAGAAACATTTATTCTCTTCTCTGCGATGCCCTCTGGTCTGCTTCATGGCTAAAATGGCTCTTTTCTTCCCAGAGATCATAGAACATTTGCATGAATTTTTCTTCTGGCATTTTTATGGCTTTATTTTTCAAGGGTTTTATTTTAAAAAATTCCCTTCAAGTCTTTGATCCAGATGGACTTGATTTCAGTGTAAGGAGTGAGGTAGGGATTATGGATAATATTTACTTTTGTTCCAAATATCTGACTGGCATCCTAGGGTAAATGAATTGAATTCACATGATTTTTTGGGGGGAGTGGAGGGCAGGTTCACATTTCTTTATTTTTTATTACCCATTTATCTGCTGGTACCAGTCCATCTTATTTTAATTATGGTAGCTGTGTAATAATTTTAAAAAGTGTTTTATAGGGTTGCTCCTCCCTTGTTGGTTTTTCCCTTCAAGAATTTTCTGGCCATTCTTTTGCATTTATATTTTCCAGATGAATTCATTTTGCCGTTATTTATTTATTTATTTTTAAAAATAAAGGCAGCCAGTATTCTGCACAAAAATCCACTGATTTTATAGATAAGTTATAGGGACACTGAGTTGTTCACAGTATTATTGACTTTTTACCCAGGGACAAGAGCTTTCTGCCACGTTATTCAACTCTATGTTTAAGTCTCTCATTTGAGTTTTAGAGTTCTTTTTTTCCTTTTTGGGTAACCCCCGGCGATGCCTAGGGGTTACTCCTGGCTCATGCACTCAGGAATTATTCCTGGTGGTGCTTGGAGGAATCATATGGAATGCTGGATGCTGGGAATCGAACTCGGGTCAACCTCATGCTAGGCAAATGCCCTACCCACTGTGCTATCGCTCCAGCTCAAGTTTTAGAGTTTTTAAAAAGTATATCTGCACACCCCCTCCCCCATGTTTCATGTTATGTATTTTTTGTTGTACTTATTTCTGTATTTCTTTTTCTGTTTGTTTGTTTTTGTTTGGGGGCCACACCCAGCACTGTTCCAGGTATCCTGGCTCTGCCTCTGTGGTCAGGAGTGACATTGGGTGGTGCTGGGAAATCCCAGCCAGTTCTGGGGATACCTACGTGGCTGGCAGGATGTAAGGCGAGCATCTTAACCCTTATGAACTATCTCTCGGGCCCGGAAATCTTGTTTTTAAATTAGCTTCTTGCTAAGTTCTCAGTTGTTACTAAAAGGTCTTTAGATGACTCTGTAAAATATTTAGGTGGTAGTCATATTTTCTCCTTACAACATTTATACTTTTTTTTTTGCGGGGGAGGGCAAGGGGCACACCCCGCAGTGCTCAGGGGTTACTCCTGGCTCATCACTCCTTGGGATGTTTAGGGGATCATACAAGGGGCCGGAGATGAAACCCAAGTTGACTGCATGCAAGGCAAATGCCCTCCCCACTGTACCATCTCTCCAGGCCTCTCCTTCTTATTTTATTCTTTTACCTTACTGCATTTGTCAAGTAATTCCAAAACCAAGTTCAAAAGGAGAAGCGACGTTGTGTGGTGCAGCGGGGCTCCTGCTAAATCAGAGATCACTACTGGCTTCTCTGCACAGGTGAGCAGCCAGCTTGGGGCTCAGTTTTTTATTTATTTATTTATTATTATTATTATTTTTTGCTTTTTGGGTCACACCTGGCGATGCACAGGGGTTCCTCCTGGCTCTGCACTCAGGAATCACTCCTAGCAGTGCTCAGGGGACCATATGGGAAGCTGGGAATCGAACCCAGTCAGCCGTGTGCAAGGAAAACGCCCTACCCTCTGTGCTATCGCTCCAGCCCCTCAGCCTTTTATTTTACACAGGAAGAGAGCGGGTGATGTCGAGTTCCCTAGTATTTGTCCTTCTTGCTCTTCTGGAGAGAGAACCGCGCTGAGCCTGTCTGTGCGTGGTAATTAGCGTGATCCTAATTGGCACATCCGGCACAGTTCAGAGCTTCCTCCTCACTCATCATTTCTTCTGTGGAAGTAGAGGCAGAGACAGGATGGAGCCTTGAGGGGGACTTATCCCTGGAGAAGAGTTGAAGATCAGGGTGTGGGCACTCAGTCTTTGCTCCCCAGGATAGTTCAGAGAGGCAAGACACCCCACTCCCGCTCTTGGCTGAGAAAGTAAACAGTGGGGGACAAGGGAGCCCCAAGAGAGGAGGCAGGGGGCAGGGACCTGGCAGAGAATCAGGGGCTCTTTGAGGTCTCTCTTGAGCCCCAGTCTTTGTGGGAAGCTCTGGGTTGAACCCTGGGCTTCTCCCAGGAGGATGGACCCGACACAGGGAGGCGTGGGTTGGCCTGGGCCAGGGGAGGGGATGGCTGCTAGAAGGGATCCCGGAAGCTGCTAGGAGCTTGGAGGGGCACTCACCTTGCTAGGCTACTTGGCTACCTTTGAACTTCATCCCGAAGTTCATTCCACGAGTCGAGGCTGCTCCCTGGCCCTGTCTGCTGCAGGGACCCCCCAGCACGTGCCTTTGCCTCTTGCCCCCCATTTCCTGACGCGGGTGTGGTGGGAGGCTCTGGTCAGGACCCTTCCCCCGGGACCTGACGGGCTTTGTCATTACCCATGGGTGCATGCAGCTGTCTCGGGATTTGATGGAGTGAGGATGGGTCGGGGGGCAGGGGAAGAGAGGGGACTTTGGGGCTGGCAGCTGCAGCCATCGAAGTGGCCATGGACCCTCTGGCAATGATGGCCGAGGCCAGGAAGAGACGAGAAAATCCTTCCCATGTCTCCGGTCCCTTCAGAGCTGGCCTCCCCTATCCCTCTATTCACCACAACCCTGGAGCACAGGAGGACCAAGGCCTCGGCCTGAATCTCCTTCTCATGCTCCAGGCCGGTGACCCCTTAGATTTCCGTGTGTGTGTGTGTGTGTGTATGTGTGTGTGTGTGTGTATGTGTGTGTGGCTGTGTGTGTGACTGTATGTGTGTGTATGTGTGTGTGACAACCAGCAGTACTCAGGGCTTACTCCATCGGAGGCACCAGGAATCGAACCCGGTCAGCTGCGTGCAAGGCAAGTGCCTGCTGTACCATGTCGCCAGCCCCCGCCCTAGTTCCGAGGCAGGGGAGTGAGTCTGTGGCTGTGCTTATGTTATCTGTGAGGCAGGAGAGGTAGAAGATGAAGAAGACGAAGATGAAGAGGCAGGTGTGAGGGTGAGTAGGTGGGAGGGGTTGGGGTTTCTAGAACCTGAGGAAGATCAGAGTCAGCCCTGGGCCGGAAAGAGCGTAGAGCACTGGATCCCGAGGCCAGAACAGAGGGAAGTTTTTCTTGCTCCTTTGGTGCCTCCCACCAGGGGCCCATCACCCTACTTCCCAGCCCAAGGGGGCCGGGACAGAGGAAGGAGGGGACAATCGAGGGACTCTGGCTCATGCCTGGAGTCCAGTTTCTGCCAATCAGAACAGAGCAAGACAAACCGTAGTCTTTGGAGGCGGGGGTGGGGCTCAGAACCCCCAAAGCAGGGACTGGGGTCTAACGAGGCAAGAGGGCCTGCCCTTTGGACCTGGACTTCCCCCACAGAGTGGGCCCGAGCAGGGATGCTGTGGGGGGAGTGACCTGCCGCCATCCCGCCCCCCCTTCCCTAGCTAGTGTTGTCTTGCAAAATCCCTGGATTCTGGACTGATGTGGCTTCCTGTGGAAAAGTGGGTGCTACTGGTGGGTCCTCTGCAGCGTCCTGGCTTGAGTCTTACTCATTTCCAGTCTCTTCAGTTTGGGCACCCGGCCCTGGCCTCTGGGGGGAGTTAACGCGTCCCAGATGTGCTGGGTGACACGGAGCCAGCGGGGCAGAGGCACTGTTCGGGGAATCGCCATGCAGTTTCCCCAGAAAAGCCTCCTCCTCTGCGCACACACCCCTGCGGCCTGTCGCTCAGAGACACCCCCAAGCTCCCTGCCACCCTCCTGCCAGTGCCAGAGACCCTCACGGGGTGTGTGTGTGTGTGAGCATGTGTGTATGTGAGCATGTGTATGTGTGTGAGCATGTGTGTGAGCATGTATGTGTGAGTGTGTGAGATGTGTGTGTGAGCATGTGTGTGAGTGTGTGTGCATGTGCGTGTGAGCATGTGTGAGTGTGTGTGTGAGAGTATATGCGTGTGTGTGAGAGTGTGAGTGTGTGAGCATGTATGTGTGTGTGAGTGTGTGTGAGCATGTGTGTGTGAGTGTGTGTGAGCATGTGTGTGTGTGTGTGTGAGCGTGTATGTGTGAATGTGTGTGTGTGCATGTGCATATGAGCGCGTGTGCATATGAGCGTGTGTGTGCATGTGTGCACATGTGTGTGAGTGTGTGTGAGCGTGTATGTGTGAGCATGTATGTGTGAGAGTGTGTGTGAGTGTGTGTGCGTGTGCGTGTGAGCGCACGTGTATGCGTGTGCGTGTAAGCATGTGTGTGAGTGTGTGTGAGAGCGTGTGTGCGTGTGCGCATGCGTGTGTGTGTGAGTGTGCGTGTGAGTGTGTGCGTGCGCGCGCGCGCGTGTGTGTGTGTGTGTGTGTGTGTTAGTGGTGGTGGGGAGGGGACTCTTTCCAGATGGCATTCCAGAGTCTGGGATGGGGGGGTCTCTGCCTCTCCCTAGCCCAGCGACTGTGCCTCTGCTCCACCTGTCACATGTGCGGGGCTACCGAGTCTGAGTCCCTTCTAGTCTCTTCTAGCCTGACTCGGGCACCTTCAGACTCTTTGCAAAGGTCCTGGAGGTCTCCAATGTGTACACTGTGTGGGGGGCTGTGCCACGTTCCCTCTGGGGTGACCCACTGCCACTGCCCAGGGCTGCAGCTGGTAGCTTTGCGACCTTCGGCAGCTCCTGTACTTCATCAGTGCCTCAGTTTCCTTAGGTGTAAATGAGGTAGCAGGGGCGGTTAAGAAGGTCAACCCAGCTAACGGCCTTAGCCCAGTGCTTCCATGTCTGGACTCTTGGTCTGCCTGCAGCAATAGCATGAGCTCACAGCATCTCCGGAAGCGGGGGGGACAAATGGCCCACGGGGTCATCGGGTCGACCCTCTGTGCTCTACCCTCCTTGGCCAATTCTCTCTGTTCAGCCCACGAGTGCTCTGCCATTCTGTCTCAGCCGCCTGAAGGGGCTTTGTGTGCCACTTTTCATGGATGCCCCGTGGATTGATAGTGTGCTGGAAGGTTCCATGTGCATCTCTGACATCAGCATCTGTGTATATGACATTCGATTGACCTCCACACTCCTAGTTTCCACCTGGCTTCATCAGTCCATCCTGCTCAGGGAGTTACTCCTGACTCTGGGCTCAGGGGTTGCTCCTGGCAGTACATGGGGGACCATAGGCAGTGCTGGGCATCAAACCAGGTTTGGTTAGTGCAATGTTTAATTTTTGAGCTAATTTTTCTAAACCTGTGTAGTACATATATATATATTTTTTAATAGAAAAAAATGTTAAAAATTCAAAGTCAAAGGGGCCAGAGTGATAGTACAATGGGTAGGGCATTTGCCTTGCATGCAGCTGACCCAGGTTTGATCCCCAGTATCCCATATGATCCCCCCAAGCACCGCTAGGAGTAATTCCTGAGTGCAGAGCCAGGAATAACCCCTAAGCACCGCTGGGTGTGAACCAAAAAGCAATAAATAAATAAATAAATAAATAAAATAAAGGTGTTTGGAATCGGCTGCATGGTCTTAAAAATCTTTTTTTTTTTTCAAAGCCAAAGAAGAAAAGATTGGAGAAATTTAGGGAACAAATGATGCCTGCCCAATGCATCACCCAGAGAGGGGCGGGCGGACTTCACATACTTGGGCTTGGTTTCTATGCAACCCTTTGTTATGACTGTTTTTTGTTTTTGTTTTTGGGCCACACCCAGCGATGCCCCTGGCTTATGCCAGCTCTGCCCTTAGGGATCACTTCTGGCAGGCTCTGGGGGACCCTACGGGATGTTGGGGATTGAACCACTGGTCAGCCACGCGCAAGGCAAGCACCCTCATCGCTGTCCTATCTTTCTGGCCCTCTTATGACTATTTGTCAGTACCTTAAAACCCACTTCTTATCTCCTAGATCTTATCTCAGGGTTTCTGCAGGTCAGAAACTGTCCCGATGAGGCTGTCTAACCTTTGCTTCAGGTCTCCTGAAAACCAGGATGACCAGCAGAACCACTTCCCTTCCCGGAGGTCCGGGCTCAGCCAGCCTGAAGCTCTCTCTGGCAGGCTCGGAGCCGAGCTGCTGGGGTGCTGTTTCCTTGCTGGCTGTCCTGATGCTGCAGGTGGGTGGGGTATGTCTAGGTTCCCTTCCTGGGCCTCGCAGGTAGTTCCCGCATTGCAGCATCAGCACCCATACCTAGTGTCCGTCCATGCTTGCTCTGACTTCCCTTTGTTTTTGTTTTTGTTTTGTTTGGGGGGGGCGGTCACACCTGGCCATACTCAGGGCTTACCCCTGGTTCTGCACTCGGGGATCACTCCTGGCAGGAGGACCATATCGGTGCCTGGGATCGA
Organism: Sorex fumeus; assembly: GCF_029834395.1. NCBI lineage: Eukaryota > Metazoa > Chordata > Mammalia > Eulipotyphla > Soricidae > Sorex > Sorex fumeus. The sequence continues at coordinate 56,907,567 of NW_026606118.1, forward strand.
ACCTGTGTCTGCCCTGTGCAAGGCAAGTGCCCCATCCACTATGTTCTCAGCTGTTTAGGGTACACGTGATTATACTGGTTCCACTTAAAGAATCCAGAGAGATCTTTCTAATTTTAAGTTTTTAACTAATTTTTATTGGGGGGCTATACTGGGGAGTTACTCCAGGCCCTGTTCTCTTGGGTTGCTCCCTATAGTTTGGGGATGAGTGGGAACCCATAGCAGTGCCTGGGAATGGAACTAAAGTCGGCCATGTAAAGGCCAGCGCCTTCCCCTATACAATCTCTCCCTTGCCTTAAGGTCTCAATCATCTCTGTCCCAATCATCTCTGCCAAGTCCCTTGAGACCAGATCGCCTATGACAATCACCAGTTCTTGACTTGGGGTTATTATCTGACTTGCCACAATGTTGGTGATTTTCGGCAGACACGTCTATAAAAAGGTGGCAGGGTTGGGCTGGAGCAATAGTACTGCAGGTAAGGTGCTTGTCTTGCAAGCTCCCGACCTGGGTTCGATCCCTGTTATCCCGTATTGTCCCTCGAACACCACCAGGAGTTCCTGAGCTCAGAACCAGGAGTAAATCCTGCTTATTGCTGGGTGTGACCTCCAAACAAGCAAAAGGGTACAGAGTTGTTTGCTGGCAGCTCAGCTCTCCTGTTCCTGGTCCCTGCTCTCTGCCCGCCAGGGCTGGCAGTCAGAATTCCCACCAGTTCCCACCAGTTCCCCAGTTGGGGGTGAGACAGAGGCATTAAGTCATAGCTTTGTTCTCTAGGCAGGTGTGTGACTTTCAGCAGATAAGAGACTGGGGTGCAGCCCGTAGGTACTTTCTTCGTTTTGATGTTGGACCTCATGTGTCCTGTGGTTCCAGCAATTTCCTGTCACCTTAAAATCCCCCCCAGACCTTGACCCTGGGCTGTTCCGCAGCTTTGGGAATCCCTAACTCCCTGTACTAAGGGCTTTTCTTTTTGCAGTGCCCGGACTGGTTTCCGTGCTCTTCGCAGCCCGGATCTGGCAGCCCGTGATTTATAACTGTTCTTGCTTTCACTTCCTCGGCGGTGAAGAGAAACCCAAAACACTGCCAAGCAATGCGGTTTCCATGGCCGCCTGCCGGCCCCTCGCAAGACTATCTCAGGATCGGTCTCACCAAATCATTGTTCGGAGACGTTTAAATTGTTTTCCAGTTCTTCACTTTTATAACCTGTTCTGTCAAGAACACCCTTGGCCATGAGGCTTGCGTGTTCACTTGGAACGGATTCCAGTCCATCGTTGAAGGGCACTCACTCACTCTCTTTGTTATTTTGGCTGGGGTTTGACTTTGGGGCACTCACGGCTTGAAAACGTTTGTGGGGATGTCACAATCATAGATTGGTTTTCCGAGTTTTCCTCCTCCCTTGGCCCCAAGATCCTCTGACTCCCCCTCACCGTGTTCTCCCCCCTGCCTGCTTGATCTCCTTGCCTGGGTCCTTCTCACCTCGGACTTCTGGCCAGTGGATTGCCCCAGACTCAGTCCTTGCACTTCCTCTCTTTTATGTTGACGCAGAAGACTGAATGAATGGGGGCTGGGGAGATACTATAGCGGGTAGGGCGCTTGCCTTGCACATGGCCAACAAGGGTTCCAGTGCCGATACCCCACGTGGTGCCCTGAACTCAGCCAAGAGTCACTTCTTTTTTTATTTATTTTTTATTTTTTAATTTTTAATAGTGAGACACCATGAGGTACAGTTGTAGACTTACAAATTTTTGTGCTTGGGTTTCAATTATACAATGATCGAATACCCATCGCTCCACCAGTGCCCATTTCCCACCACCACGGGTCCCAGTATCCCTCCCACCCCCCCATGCCCCTATTCCACCCTGGCTCTGTGGCAGGGCATTCCCTTTTGTTATCTCTCTCTCCTTTTGGGTGTTGTGGTCTGCAAAAGAGGCATTGAGTGGCAATCATGTTTGGTCTATAGTCTACTTCCAGCATGCTTCTCCCATCCTGGGAGGATCCTCCCAACACCCTTTATTTGGTGCTCCCTTCTCTATCTGAGCTCCCTTTTCCCCTAGCATGTGTGGCTGGCCTCCAAGCCATGGAGCAAAATTCCTGGTACTCATCTCGGCCATTCTTGAGTGCAGAGCCAGGATTAACTCTGAGCACAGCTGGGTGTGGACCCCAAACAAACAAACAAAAAACCCAAATGAATGAATAAGAAAGAAAGAATGAGTGAAATCATTCTTGTTGCCTTATATTCTTCCCTCCTACACTTGGTCCTTGAAATCCATCCCAACTTGGGTATTCAAGTTGCCTGTTCTGACCCTCTTCCTGGGTGTCTCCAGGGAATCTCCAAACCAGTGTGTCCAAAGTGGAACTCCTGAGCCTCTTCCATATCTGCCTTCCCCAACTCAGTTAGTGACGCACCTTCTCCATGAGGCCTAGACCCCCAAAGTATAGTCATTCTGGATTTCTCACTTCCGCCAGCCCATGAGCAATTCCTATTGGCTCAATTCCTAGAAATGTATCTATGACTGACCACTTTCCATCAGCTCCACCGCTTTCTCCTGAGGCCAGCTACCTTCTTCTCTCAGCGGAGTCGTGGTCACCTCCAAATGGTCTCTGATGCCCCTGACCCCCCCCGCCCCCCATTTGTAGTCTTTTCTCAAAATAAGCCAGAGTCATTCTGTTGAAACATAATCCAGGGCAGCCCCCCAGAGATGGATCCTCGGTGGCTAAAATCTCTTGCCTTGTTCAGGCGTGATGCCAGGAGTCGTTCTCTATGACATGTGCTAAGAGCAGTTTTGGCTGCTCCACTGTCTGGGACCTGGTGTCCAGTGGGCCAGCTCCGTAGCACAGCCCTGTGTGTGAGCCCGGTTACTAAAGAGGGACATCTCACAGAGACTGGCACACAGCAAGAAGCACAGGAACAACCAGTACCGGCATGGATGCGGGGAGAAAGAGATTATCACTCCTTGCTGGTGGGAATACTGACTGGCCCAGCCTTTTGGGGAAGAAAACTAGAAACTGAGCTTCCATACAATCCAGAAATACTGCTCCTGGAAATATACCCTAGAGGCCACAAAACAGAATGCAGAAAAGCCACCTGCACTCCTATGTTCCTTGCAATACGATTCATAAGAGCCAGAACGGTGAGAAACAATCCTAGCGCTGAGAACAGATGAGTGGATAAATAAACTATGGTACGTCTACACCTGGAATACTATGCAGCCGCTCAAAAAAATCAAGTCGTGAAATTTGCTTATACATGGATGAGTATGGAGAGTATCATACTGAGTGAAACGATTCGGAGGGAGAGGGAGAGACACAGAATGACTGCACTCATTTGGGAGATATATATTAAAAAAAAAACCAGTATGAGGCTAATATCCAAGGACTATAGAACTGAGGGCCAGAAGGACTGGTCTACAGTTGAAAGCTTTCTGTAACAGTATTGCAAACCAATTTGTTCATTGCAGCACTCTTTACAATAGCCAGAATCTGGAAAAAATCTGAGCGCTGGGAGAACAGATGACTGGTTAAAGAAACTCTGGTACATCTACACAATGGAATACTATATAGCTGTTAGTAAAGATGAAGTCATGAAATTTACATACAAGTGGTACTACGTGGAAAGTATCATGCTAAGCGAAATGAGTCAGAAAGAGAGGGATAGACATAGAAAGATTGCATTCATCTGGGGAATATAAAGTAACAAAATAGGAGACTAACACCCAAGAGTGGCTGAGATAAGTACCGGGAGGTTTTCTCTGTGGCTTGGAGGCCAGCCACACATGCTAGGGGAAAAGGCAGCTCAGATAGAGAAGGGAGCACCAAATAAAGGGTATTGGGAAGATCCTCCCAGGATGGGAGAAGCATGCTGAAAGTAGACTATAGACCAAACATGATTGCCACTCAATGCCTCTTTTGCAAACCACAACTCCCAAAAGGAGAGAGAGAGAACAAAAGAGAATGCCCTGCCACAGAGGCATGGTGGGGTGGGGGGATGGGGGGTGGGAGGGATACTGGGACCTGTGGTGGTGGGAAATGGGCACTGGTGAAGGGATGGGTATTTGGTAAAGGTAAAAGGTAAAGGCCCTCCCATTGTTCGTCGATTTGCTCGAGCGGGCCCAGTAACGTCTCCATCATGAGACTTGTTATTACTGTGTTTGGCATATCGAGTACGTCACGGGTAGCTTGCCAGGCTCTGCCGTGCGGGCGAGATCCTCTCGGTAGCTTGCCGGGCTCTCCGAGAGGGGATTTGATCATTGTATAATTGAAACTTAAGTACAAAATTCTGTAAGTCTACAACTCTACTTCTTGGTTTGTCACTAATAAAAATTAAAAAAAAAAGTATTGCAAACCGGTGGCTAAAAGGAGAGGAAAGGAAAGGAGGGAGGAAGAGAGAGAGAGAGAGAGAGAGAGAGAGAGACAGATAGACAGACAGACAGACAGAGACAGAGAGATAGAGACACAGAGAGACAGAGAACAGTGTCTGCCATAGAGGCTGGGGGTTGGCGGAAGGGAAACTGGGGACATTTGGTGGCAGGTACATTGGTGAAGGGACTGGTGATCGAACATCATGTGGTTGAAACCCAATCATGAACAACTTTGTAACTGTGTATCTCATGGTGATTCAAGAAAAAAGTGGGGAAGAAAAAAAGAAAAAAAAACAGAGGGCCATTCCTGTCAGTGCCACCACCAGAACGACAGTGGGTAGCGAGGCGGTCACGATGACATCACTCCTCTGCCCAGAATCTTCCAGCAGCTCCAAGCCCCCTCAAGGAAAAGCCTGAAAATCCTTGTCTGGTCCTTTCCCGCTCTCCTCACACCCCCACTTCCTGCTCCCCGCACTCACCGAGCCCTCTCTGGTTACGGCAACCTTCTTGCTGGTTCTCAAACATTCAGACTAGGTGTCTATGTGGAGCCTTTGCACCAACTGTCACCCCCAGTCCCCGCCAGGACCCCTTTCCCAGGTGGTCATGTGCCCAGTCGCCTCTCTGCCTTGGACCCTTGATCCAATCTCTCCCGTTGGATCTCCTCCTCTGAACCCTGCCGTGGAAAATGAAAGCCCCTCGTCCCCCGGAAGCTCCCCATTTCCAACCTTGCCTCCCCCCGTAGCTCAACTCACCATCTAGCAAGAATACAAACTTGGAAAACTCATCCATGCTCTTTCCTGTCTGTCTCCTCCCATCCATGCGAGCTTGTGGGGGAGGGAAATGTCGCCTGTTTGATTCAGTGAAGCAGCCCTGAAGCTTGTGCCAGGAGAGGCCATGGAGGGTAGATCCCTCCATGCAGGCTGGTGATGTGTGTCTTTTCCAGGGACGGATCCCGTCTACAGCAGTGAGGGGGGAGATGGGGTCCCATTGGCTGTGTGCAGGGCGCCAGACCATGTCGTCTGAGTAAATTTGCGTGGTGAAGCTTGGAGGATGGAAGAGATCAGAGTTGCTTTTCTCAGAGCATATCTTGTTGCAACAGCTGCACAGCTGTGTTAGTTGAACGAGCCAATGACTGATTTTTTTTTTTTTTTTTGCTTTTTGGGTCACACCCGGCGATGCTCAGGGGTTACTCCTGGCTCATGCACTCAGGAATGACTCCTGGCGGTGCTCGGGGGACCTTATGGGATGCTGGGAATCGAACCTGGGTCGGCCATGTTGGCTGTGTGCAAGGCAAACGCCCTACCCGCTGTGCTATCGCTCCAGCCCCATGACTGATCTTTTTCCGTCTAGCCTAACTAGCCTGCTCTGGCACCAAGGTAGATTTCCCATTCTCTCAGTCTTGGAAGCTGGGGGTGCGGGGTGACCTCATTACCAGGACCCCGGTTGCCTTTGTTATCAATAAGGACCATTTCATTGTACTATTGTCAAAACTAAGTAAGGCTCCGGGATGTGGCCCAGCGGGAGAGCTTGTGTTTCGGTTGTGTGAGGCCCTGGCACATGTGGGATCATATCGGTCCCACAAGACAAACCTAAACAAAAACGACAAGAGCTGAAGGTATAGCTCAGCGACCCGGGAGGTCCCGGGTGCCATCCCCAGCGCCGCCCCAAACCAAGCAACAAAACCTAGGCAACGGTGCTGAGCTCAGTAAGATAATTCATGCAGATCCCGCTGGCATCTCGGACACCATAATTACAAGCTCGCTGACTCACGTTTTATAGTAGAGGAATCCGAGGCTCAGGAAAGTGAGGAATTTATGGAAGGGGGAGAGGGAGGGCTCCATCGAGGCCTTCTCCCTCACAATATGTTCTTCATTTAAGCCAATCTTATGTAATAACTTAATTATCTTGCTTGAAGAGTCCCGAGGCTAAGAGAGAATGCGCCTGATTTCTTTGTGCTTCAGCCCCCCTCCCCAGCCCCTCCTGGCCCCCAGACTTTTCAGCCAAGTTCTTTCATCTGGTTCTCAAGCCTTCAGAGCCTGCACAGCTCACAGCCTCCAGGAGGCGCCTTCCAGAGGGCCTTTGTGAGTTCCTCTTGCTCTGTGAGTGAGCCTGGGGCTGGGCAGAGCTTGATGGCCACCACATGCGGCCTTCCCTGCCCCCTCACCCACGAGCTCCCTTTTCTGCAGGGCAGTGATGTGCATGCCAGCCCGAGACACTGCTGTCTCCTTCACCCGAACGTGGGGTCTGTGACGTGGCTGTGAGCAGGGACGGATAGACTGGCTCTCCGGATTCCAAGCGGGGTGGGAGCTGGGACCGGCTTCACAGGGCTGAAGTGACGTGGACCGTGTGTGAGCCCTGGGTTTGATTCCTGGCACCGCATGGACCCCAAGTACCATTGGTAAGACTCCAAGTAACACTGGCTGTGGTCCCCAAACCCACAATATCAATTGCGCTTGGAAGCCACATCTAGCAGTGCTCTGGGGTTACTCCCAGCTCTGTGCTCAGGGATCACTCCCTGGGGGCCATCTGTGGTGCTGGGAATCAATGCAGGCTAATCATATGCAAATCCAGTGCCTAAATTCCTGTGCTATCTCTCTGGAATCCTCCCTTTTTTTTTTCTTTAGTTTTTTGGGCTACACCGGCGATGCTCAGGGGTTACTCCTGACTCTGCACTCAAAAATCACTTCTGGTGATGCTCAGGGGACCCTATGGGACACCGGGGATCGAACTTAGGTTGGCAAATGCCCTACTTGCTGTGCTATTGCTCCGGCCCTGAGCCCCCCCCCCCCCCCCCCCAACACACACACACACACACACTCTTTTTAAGAAGAGCGGGAGAGCCGGGAGATGGCTCAGTGGCTAGAGTCACCTTCCTTGCAAACCTGGGGCTGTGAGTCTGTTCCCGGATGCGTGGGCGGCCCCTAGCTCCATCCTGAGCTCTGACCTCTGTTGTTTGTGCCTGGAAGCTCTGGGGTCCCAGGCGCCACATGCAACTACAAACTACACCAGAGTCAGGTGGTCTGAGCATGGCCACAGAGACAAGGCGTGTGATGCAACTACAAACTACACCAGAGTCAGGTGGTCTGAGCATGGCCACAGAGACAAGGCGTGTGATGCAACTACAAACTACACCAGAGTCAGGTGGTCTGAGCATGGCCACAGAGACAAGGCGTGTGAGCTTGGTGGCCAGGAGGAAGGTCCCCGCTGAGCCCAGTGTGACCACTGTCGTGGTGAGCACTTGGGCACCGTCACAGCAGAGGAGTGGAGCTGTGGGCACTGTGGCTAACAGTAGTGCACCCTGGGCCGGCGCTGCCAGCCATTGTCTACCCCCTTCCCCACCATGAGCACCCCAAGAGACTGTACGAACGCCACAATCTCCTGGCATTACAGCAGCATCAAGAGAAGGAAAGGAGAGAAAGAAATTAAGAGCGAGTGCGGGGACAATTTTCCATAAGCAACATACTCTGCTCTTTCCCTTTTCCTCTCTCTGGCCTGGGATGCGGATGTGAGACCTGGAGGCACCGCAGCCGTTTTCTGAGCATGAGGGGGAGGCCGTGGGGGAGACAGAGGGCAGGAAGCCTGACAGCGCTTGCGTGGCGAGGGCAGTGCGGCCGTTCAGCACTCCTTACTGACCGGAAGTCCTTCTCTGGGGCCCTCAGCGGGCAGCCCGATACGGGCTGGACCCATGGCCCAGGCTCTCGGCCAGGCACAATTTTCACAGGATGTGGCGGCTGCTGGGGCTTTCCTGCCGGTGGGGCCTGCCTCAGAGGGCCCTACCCAAAGGCGTGGGAAGGTGTACGGGGCTGGGGGTGCTCTGGCTCTGGGTCAGGGGTGCCAAGCCGAGATCACAGTCGAGGCATGTCAGCGCGGCATTCCGGCCCTGGAAGACTCTCTCGCATACCCCCCTGCACTAGGAAACCCCTTCCTCCCCTTTCAGCAGCAGGAACCTCAGAAACTGCCAGAAAAGGCAAAAGTGGCCATGCCAGTTGCTAAAGGCCAGAGGAGAAACAACTAGAAGGGGTTTAAAGTCTCAAGAAAAGGCCCCGAGTGGCCAGGTCCAGGGGGGAAACACTCAAGGCAGCCAAGTGTGGCTGAGGTTGGCAGAGTCGGCAGAGGCTGCCAGTACGGAGATAGCAGAGCCAGGGGCTAGGATGCAGAGGCAGTTCCCTTGCCTGCTCTCCAGTGCCCTGGGCAAAGTCACTCTGTGCCAAGAGGGGCACCCGAGGCCTAGAGGAGCCCCCTAGTGTCGGTTCCCTCTCTGTCCTTCGCCCTCCGACTGGCTGCCCCTCAGTCCAGAGCACGGCATGAGGGGCTCAAAGGAGACCGTGATGATCTACCTCTCCCCGTGGCCATCTTCACTGTCACAGTGCCACTTGGGGCCCACTTGGTTTTAAAATAACGACCAGGGTAACTGAAGTAGAGAAAGAGAGTATTGTGCAAATTTTCTGCCACACAGGCAGGGGGAGGTGTGGAATGGGTGGGTGGGGAGGTCTAGTGGGGATTTTGGTGGTGGAAAACGTGCACTGGTGAAGGGATGGGTGTTTGATGACTGTGTGATCGAAGCTCAAACATGAAAGCTTTGTTACTGTACCTCACGGCGAATCAGTTAAAAAAAGAATTATTTCTGTAGAATAAAAATTGGTAAAAAATTGAAAAAAACAAAAACAAAAACACAACAAAATAATGACCAGGGGCTGGAGAGATAGCACAAGGGGTAAGGCACTTGGCTTGCATGAGGCCGATTCTACTTTGATCCCTGGAATTCCACACGGTTCCCTGGATACTGCCAGGAGTGATTCCTGAGCATCGCCAAACCGAGACAAAACAAACAAAAAAACCAAAATAATAAATAACCAAAGAAATAAACGGGCAAGCTCCTGAGGCATCAGAACTGAGTGCAGAGTGGAGAAAGAGCCCAGTCTCGCGGGGGGTGGACGGAGGCTCCATCAGCTGTGGCCGGTCTGTGCTCTGCCGTGTTTGTGGCCGAGGGCCAAACTGTGTGAGCTGAGAAAGGATCAACTCGGAGAATTCTCAGGACATGCAGAAGGGCCAGAGAAGTAGCACAGCAGGTAGAGGCCTTGCTTTATCGCGTGTGGCCATGACCAGTTTGATCGCTGCCGCCACACCTGGTCCCCTGAACCCCATCAGGTATGGCCTCAGAAGAAAAACCAATGAAAACAAAACAGAACTGCCATGCTTGGCCTCTTGGTCCAGTTGGCTGAAAGCAGCTGCTTGTGGGCACCTGAGCACCACGTGAGAGTCCACAGCCCCCCACAAATACAAAAGGAATAAGAAGACCAAAGAGATGGGCCATTCCTGCACTCTCATCCCCAGATCAGTGTTTTTTCCTGGGGGGAGGGAGAGGCACACCTGGTGATGCACAGGGGTTACTCCCGGCACTGCACTCAGGAATCACTCCTGGCGGCGCTCAGGGGACCAAATGGGGTGCTGGGAATCGAACCATAGTCGGCTGTGTGCGTGCAAGGCAAATGCCCTACCCACTGTGCTATTGCTCCAGCCCTGTGACTCTTTAATTTGTGTGTGTGTGTGTGTGTGCTTTTTGGGTCACACCCGGCGATGCACAGGGGTTACTTCTGACTCTGCACTCAGGAATCACTCCTGGTGGTGCTCGAGGAACCATATGGGATGCTGGGAATCGAACCAGGGTCGGCTGTGTGCAAGGCAAATGCCCTACCTGCTGTGCTATTGCTCCAGCCCCATAAATCCTTATTTGTGTGTGTGTGTGTGTGTGTGTGTGTGCGCGCGCGCTTTTTGGGTCACACCCAGCGATACACAGGGGTTACTTCTGGCTCTGCACTCAGGAATCACTCCTGGAGGTGCTCGGGGACGATATGCGATGTTAGGGATCGAACCCAGGTGGGCTGCATGCAGGTGGAACACTCATCCTGCGGAACTGCTCTGCCCCCTCCCAATGACTTTCGGGATATGTGTCTCTCCTCTACCTGTCCTCTGTGACTTTGTCCTTGTCCCCCTCCTCCTCGCCCGTTCAAGAACCATCTCTTGTTCTCAAAGCACCCAGGCTGACTGGCATGGAATGAGGCTGTAATCGCATTAAGGTCTGGAGCTCCGGATGGGGGGCGGGCACCCAGCGGGTGAGGCCGGGCGATGGAGACAGATGGTACCCGGACCGAGATTCGATTACCTGCTTCTTCCCAAAGCTGATCCGCCCGGTAACTGTGTTACGTCCCATTACCTCTTGGGCTGCTCAGGATTTGTTTGTCTGGGCTTTCCTGTATCCGTTGGCGTTCACAGACAGATGCATGAGGCCTTGCTCAGGAGTCAGGAGCTGGTGGGGACAAAGGTGACGGTGCCGTGAGGACCGAGATGGGAGCAGGAGGTTAGCCTGGGCTAAGTTGGCTTGGGGGAAGGGGCGTTGAGGAGCCAAGGGAGAGAGAAGGGACTGGCGGGATGTCATGTCTTGAATGAACACACAGTGGAGGAGGTGGGTTTGGGTGGAGTCAGGAGGCGGCACCCTGGAGATGCTTATGCCACGTAGGAGCTGGAGAAGGTAGTTTGGAGAAGGAAATGTGGCAGAATAGGCTGGTACAGAGCAGCAGGGACCCCCTGGTCTGTCCTCAGAGGCCACACAGAGTTCAGAGAGGCACAGGAAGTCTGGCCAACCCCAGGACATAGGGTTCTCCACAATTCTTTTATTTTAAAAAAAGATTTTTTTTTTTGAGAGAAGAAAGGCCGCTGGGCGGCTCCACAGCTCCCGGAGAATGCACCAGGTCCCAAAAAGAGCCAAGATCACTGGGAAGTCCCAGATGGGGTAGGTGCTGCATCCCGCCTCCTCCAGATGGAACCCCGGTGACCATGAGCCTCTACAAGCATAGCTCGAGTATGCGGGAACCAGGACTTTTACTCCAAACCGCACGCGTAAGCGGCTGCGCGAAATCTCCCTATATGCAAGGTGATCAATGGAAAGTAAATCAGGCAACATTTCTCCCTGAAAACCAGGCTTAACTCTTACACAGGCCACAACACCCAATGGGAGAGAAAGAACAAAAGGGAATGCCCTGACACAGAGGCAGGGTGGGATGGGGGGTGGGGGGTGAGGGGTGGGAGGGATACTGGGATCCGAGGTGGTGGGAAATGGTCACTGGTGGAGGGATGGGTATTCCAAATAAATAAATAATTTTTTTTTTTATTGAATCACCATGAGACAGTTACAAGCTTTCATGTTTGGGTTACAATCACACAAGGATCAAACACCCATCCCTCCACCAGGGCACATTCCCCACCACCAATATCCCGGGTATAATCCCCCTGTCCCACCCTCCCTCTGCCTCCATGGCAGACATGATTCCCCATAATCTCTCTCTACTTTTGGACATTATGGTTTTCAATACAGACCTGAGAGGTTATCATGTTTGGTCCTTTTTTTACTTTCAGTACATATCTCCCATCCCGAAGGATTCCTCCAACCGTCAGAAAATCAACTACCTCAGAATCTCCACATGTCTGAGTCAAATTTCACCCAGCTCCTGGGGCGGGCCCTGAGGCAGCCCATACCGGTGAGGAAGGGCAGCCTGGTGAGGGGGGCTCTTACCTTCTCTATCCCCTTGGACCAACTGTGCTCGTGCCACCTTGTCCCTGGGGCACCACTTGACCTTTGAGGCTTAGAGCCAGGGCAAGTCATCTTGGGGCTGGGCCGGAGTGATAGTACAGCGGGTAGGGCCTTGCTCACGGTCAACCTGGGTTCAATCCCCGGCATCCCATATGGTCCCCCAAGCACTGCCAGGAATGATTCCTGAGTGCAGAGCCGGGAGTAACCTTGAGCACTGCCGGGTGTGACCCAAGAGGCAAAAAAAAAAAGAAAGTCATTCTGGGGCTGAGGGCACACGGGCGGCTTTCTCGCTGTGGTCTGGTGGCAAAGAAGGGGCACTGGAGAAGTCAGTGGCCTGCGCTGGCCAGGCAGGGGGTGCGTGGGGGCTGGTGGGGCTCTCTGGCCCGCGCATCTGGTGGCCTGCAGCGGCAGCCCCTCCTTCCCAGATGCCGGCTTCCGGCTTCCGTATTCCGGGACTCTACTTTCCTTAATCCTGGGATTAGTGAGGAGAGGGAATTGGCAGCTTGCTCTGAACAAGCCGCTCTGTTTGGAAACTTTCTCGGAGTGTCCCCCCGCCTGCATGCTCCCAGCCATCTCCCACCCGGACTTGCAGACCTGGGGATGAGCCTGGGCCCTGATGGTGAAGGGGTGGCAGGACCACGCTGCTGTCCTGGGCTTCCCCCTGAGGTCAGGGGGCCCCAAGGAGAGGCCGCGTGCGCATGTGTGAGTCTTGAGTCGCAATGATGACTGGGCCTGAATGATGACTGGGCCTCGGCCCAGCGCTAAACCCTCTGCACACCCTTCCCCGAGGAGTTTCCTTGGAAAAAGCTGTTTAATTTTCCCAGCCCAGACACAATGAATGGAGGATTTGGGGTGGGGTGAAGATGGGGGGAGGGTGGTTGGGGGAAGCCCCTGGACCAAGATGAATAAAAACCAACAGATCTAACAGGGCACCGATCTCAGGAGGACCCTTCCGCTCTGGGCCGGCCCACATAGGATGTCCACTACTTTGAATTTTTAAAAAACTATTTCTTTATTTTGCATTTTAGGTCACACCCAGCAATGCTCAGGGGTTCCTCCTGGCTCTCCACTCAGGAATTACTCCTGGTGGTACTTGGGGGACAATATGGGTTGCCGGGGATTGAACCCAGGTCGGCCGTGTGCAAGGCAAATTCCCTACCCACTGTACTATTGCTCCGGCCCGGATGTCCATGACTTTGACTGACAGTCTTTTCTGGAGACCCCTGAGACACAGCCGGCACGTCTGGGCCAGGAAACTCAGTGAGAGTAATGAGTGCATTGGTGTGGATAGTGGCCCTGGTCCTGTCGGTCATCCCAGCGGGGCCCGGAGTGGGTGTGATTATGGAGGCGATGTGTTGGTCATGGAATCGCTGACATCATGAAGGGGCAGTGGCCGGGAGGGGGTGGGGTTGCCCTTCCTGCTCCATCTCTCTGCCCTCTCCCTGCCCACAGGTTTCTTCCCCTTGTTCCCACCCACTCTTCCTAGCCAGCATCTCCGTCGCTTCCGTCAGAGCCACATGCTCTAAAAATGAAGTCTACACACACTGCCTCTGCTTCCTGACCTCCCACTCGCTCCTCACCCACTCCCCTGCGGCCTCCAGGGTCCTGACACATGCTCTGAGCAGGCAGAGGATTCTCCCACACCTCAGCCCCTGGAGCGAGGGACGGGGAACATTGGCCCCGGACCACCAGGGCTCCCAGAGTCCTTCCCAGGGGTTTCAAGATGTGCCTGCTCCCTCTTTCCCACCAGTTAGTAATCTGCCTCCTTTTATTTTACTTTATTTTTTGTTTTGGGGGCCACACCTGGCCGTGCTCAAGGCTTACTTCTGGCTCTGCACTCAGGAGTTGGGGGACCATATGGGACAATGGGGATTCCTGGTTGGGGGACCGTATGGAACACTGGGGATTAAACCTGGGTCAGCGCGCCAGGCAAGTGCCCTCCCGCTGTATAATGCTTTGACCCTGTAATCTGTCTCCTTCTGTCCCCAAAGCTCTAAGGGCCCTCTCTGTCCCCTGCACAGCAGGACTCAGTATTCTCCTTTCCAAGGCTTGCCTGCCTTCAGACTCATTACTCTGGTCAAAGAGACCCCGGTCCCTGCTGGAACCCCCCTACTGGCTGACCACTGGTCCCCCCTCTGTCTTCTCTGAGGTCATCCAGTGCGAAAAGCATTTACCGTCCGCCTCCCTGCCAGCTAGACCAACTCTTTCCTCTTGTCATAGATCAAGCTTTTGACTTCTCATCCTTTTCTATAAATTCCCACCCACCCACCAGTCCTGTCAATTTTCCTGGGCCACGATTCTTTGAAAATGAACGCTGAATCTAATTTTATTTTCAAAACATGAAGCCAGCTCATCATTTAACTTTGCTCTTTTAAGTCTATTATCCTGATTAACCCTCTTTGGTATTAAAACCAACAACTTATATAAACCTTAGATCTTTTTTTTTTCTTAGAAAAATAAACTCTATTATGACAACCCATACCATGCTAATCTGTGTTGTGTAAACTGTGAGCTTTTAAAAAAAACCACCTGTTCAACACGGGGCAAATGTCTGAGAAACTTCCTACATGTCATTGTGCTTGCTTTCAGAGCTGTGGGGTAAACCATGTGGGTTAACCCTCCTGCTCAAGGCTACCAGAAAAGCTACGCATTAAAGCAACAACAAAATAACCATTGGAAGCATCCGCGTGCTAATAAGATGAGCAAGAGAGTGGGAAGTGATTGGGCAAGCAATGGAGAGGAGAGAGTGAGTTTGGTTTTGGAAAGATGTTTCCTCAGGGAATGCAGGAAGTGGCTGAGACACTGAGAGATGGAATAGGGTCTCCCGGGAACAGGAATCAAGGTCTATTAAGAGGGTTCCTTGGTGAACTCTCTCTCTCTCTCTCTCTCTCTCTCTCTCTCTCTCTCTCTCTCTCTCTCTGTGTGTTTTGGGCCAAACCTGGCTGTACTCAGAACTTACTTCCGGCTCTGTGCTCATGGATTGCTCCTAGCAGTGCCTGGGGGACCATATGAAGTGAAGGAGTCATTTGAACCCAAGTCAGCTGCAATATCGGGCAAGGGTCCTCCTCCTCGCTGTACTGGCTCACTGGTCCAAACCCTCTTGTTTTGTGAGGGGACCCCAAAGGGCTGTACTTGAAACATCGGTAGGAACTGGAAGTAGACGGTTTATCTCAAGGTTCAGAGCTCGGACTGGACTCACCAGAATTCCTGGAATTGGAATACTTCGATTCAGAACTGTGAGCGTTCCTAGAACCTTGCAGTTCTCTGGAAAAAGACATCAGCCTGGTGACAGATTATTTTTACAGTTTTGCAACTATGGTGTCCAGGGTATATACACACAAAATCCAACTCCCACCCAATTTTTTAAAAAAGTTTTAATTTTTTTTTAATGAATCATCACGGGATACAGTTACAGACTTACAAACTTTCGTGCTTACATTTCAGTCATACAATGATCGAGTAACCATCCCTCCACCAGTGCCCGTTCTCCACCACCAATGTTCCCAGTCCCCCCCCCCCCCAATTTCCCCCCACTCCCCACCCCTCACCTCTGTATCAGGTGATTCCCTTTTTACTCTCTCTCTCCTTAGGGTGTTGTGGTCTGTGTTAAGTGGCCATCATGTTCAGTCTATAGTTTACTTTCAGTATACACCTCCCATCCCGAGTGAGTCCTCCAAGCATCTTTTACTTGGTGGTCCCTTCTCTACCTGCACTGCCTTTTCTCCCAGCATGTGAGGCTGGCTTCCAAGCCGTGGAGCAATCCTCCTGTTCCTTGTCTCTACTATCTTTGGGCCACACAATTTTTTTTTACTTAAACAGACACTAACATAATTGAGACACACGATGAAACAGACAACATGAACAAACATTCAAGGAAAACAAATGTCAGTGGGGGCTCTCAATATTAGAGGCAAGTGTGCAGATTTAAAATTAAAGAATATGGAATGCTTAGAATGTTCAAGAAGCTAAAAAGATGTGACTGAAAAATTTGATAGACAATTCAGCTTTTTTTTTTTGTTTTGTCCAAGTGAGAATTCTAGGTCTGAAATGCCTGACACTAAGAATTCAAGGACTATCTTAAATATGTTAAAAATCATTAGAAACTAGGTAAGAAAAAACTTCTAGAATGAAGCATGTAAACTTTACAGGATGGGAAACATTGAAGAGAGTCTCAGATCTAGAGGAAAAAGTGAGAAGGTTTAAGAGAACAAGGTAGAAATAGTATGTGAAGAGGGATCATGGCTGAAATATTTTTAAAAAATGAACAGAAATTATAACATTCCATAAGCCCTAAAACCCCAAATAAGGTCCATGAAAAGGAATCTTTATCTAGACCCATCATAGTCAAATGCTTTTATTATTAAGCTAAAAGCTGAGGGGCTGGAGAGATAGTTCAGTGCTAAGGTGTTTGCCTTTCATGCAGCCAACCCCACTTCGATCCCTTGCATAGCATGTAGTTCCTCTGAGCATCAGCTAGATGGCTCAAATTCTACAAATTCTACCCCCCCTTCCAGTCCCAACACACACACACACACACACACACACACACACACACACACAAACACACACAGCTAAAAGCTGAAAATCAGAGACAAGGAGATCCTAGGGTTAGAGAGAAAATGCAAATTATCTTCAAAGGAGCCACAATGAGATATATAGTTAATTTCCTTTTTGGTTTTTCCCAGCAGTGCTCAGGACTTCCTCCTGGCTCTGTGCTCAGAGATCACTCCTAGCAGTGCTTGGGGGACCATATGAGGTCCCTGGGGGATCGAACCAAGGTCACCTATTATACAAGGCAAGCAACCTATCCATTGTACTATTACTGTGGCATCTATGCAGCTAATCTCTTTTTTCAAGGTCTTTAATCCACTTTTAATTGATCTTTGTACATGGAGTGATAGGAATCAAATTCTTTTCTTTCTTTCTTCTTTTTTTTTTTTTTAAGCAAGTCAAAAGACAATGGGATTCTCTGGAGGCTTAAAGAAAACAGGACTGGAGTGATGCTACAATGGGTAGGGCATTTGCCTTGCATGCGGCTGACCCAGGCTTGATTCCCAGCATCCCATGTGGTCCCCTGAGTAAAGCCAGGAGTAACCCCTGTGCATTGCAGGGTGTGACCCAAAAAGAAAAAGAAAGAAAGAAAGACTAGCTTCCTAAACCTAGGGAAAATTATTACAAAATAAAAACAAATAAATTTTAGACAGAAACTGAGAAACTGAAATAATTCCAAATAGAGGGGGGTATGGTGCCACCAGCAGGTCAATCTGTACCTGTGAGGCAAGTGCATCAGCAGCCTGACGGCACTGTCAGACTTTCAGATACCCCTACATTACTGCTGTGCCTTTGGCCAGACCCCAAAAACTTGGGGCGAAGTTTACCAAGAAAGTAAACGGCCAAAAGTTAGGTATGTGGGAGACACACCCACAAACCACCTCCAGCCTAGCTATATAATTGGAGGCATGGTCTCTCTGGTTCCTGATTGAGTTGCTTAACGGCCATGATCCCAGAGACTCAGAAAGGAATCTCAAAACCCAAAGGCTTTTGACAGAAATGCGTCCTGTTCCTGCAGTAGGTTACTGGTGCTGGGCCACTCCAGGTGGGAATAGGACGGCCTCTCTGGCTCCTGATCAAGCTGCTTAACGGCCATGATCCCAGAGACTCAGAAACAAATCTCGAAACCCAGTGGCTTTTGGCAGAAATGCATCCGGACCACATACAAGGTGGCCACCATCTTGCGGCAGAAAAGTGAATAATGGACCATGCGTTAAACTACAGTGCCATGCCTCCCCAGGAGGGAAAAGGTGTTGCTCCCTTCTGCCTTACCTCCCGCCCCCCGCAGCAAGGTGGCCACTGCCTCAGAGCGTATTGGAAAGCCAGATATGAGCCAGTGTTGACGGGGCAACTGCAGTCTCATGGGAAGGGGGGCGGTACCGGCTCATCCTTCACGCGCTACCGAGGTCACGAGTTGCCCCCCTTGAACGGCTCTCCGGCACAGCCATAACACCTGATGCACAGAAACCAATCTAGCAATTATCTGGATCTTTGTAGAAATCTAAAATCATTATACGTTTCTCATAACCAACTATAGAAATCAAGGTAAAGGTAAAGGTAAAGGCCCTCCCGTTGATCATCGATTTGCTCGAGCGGGCCCAGTAACGTCTCCATTGGAGACTTTGTTGTTACTGTGTCTGGCATATCGAATACTCTTGGTAGCTTGCCGGGCTCTCCGAGAGGGGCGGAGGAATCGAACTCGGGTCGGCCATGTTGGCCGCTTGTAAGGCGAACGCCCTACCTGCTGTGCTATCGCTCCTCACAATGCCTTTTCAGCAATTCTGATTGTTGGGGGGGGAATTCTGAAAAATAATGGTGCATCTTCTGTTGGAATCATGAATGTAATCAATATAGAGAAGAGTTAAGTAGAAATCATCTGCCTCACAGGCATTGGAAGGGGTGGGAGGGGGGTATATTGGGGTTCTTGGTGGTGAGAAATGAGTACCGGTGAAGGGAAAGGTGTTTGATCATTGTATGACTAAGACTTAAACCTGAAGGCTTTGTAACTTTTCCCACAGTTATTAAATAGATAAATATAAGAAGAAAAAAAATAAATAAAATTATGAAAAAAAAATTCCAAATAGAATGTTAGAAACAGGAAGCAATAGACTCATGACAATAGTGGGCATATGTGGAAACAAAAAGATAATAGTGGTTGGATAGAGTAACATGATGATATTATTTGTGGGATATTAAGGTCCTACGGTCTTTGTCTACATTTTGGGAGAAGAAAGTAAAGGATTTGTTGAGAATGCATAATTTGTGCAGCTACTAAAAAACATTGTGCAAATGCAAATGAAGTAAATAAGGAAGGAGAGTGATTGAATAAAGTGATCCTCAAGGGTGCCAAATAGGAGATAAACAGAGCACAGGGAACGTAGGAGTAAAGCAAGCACCAGGCCGGTGAGCTAGTGCGGGGCTGAGGCTCTTGCTTTGTACGCAGCCGACCCTGGTTCAGTGCCTGGCAAATGTGAAAGTAATTTCCTAATATGTAAAATTCACCCAAATGTGAAAGTAATCTCCTAATATGTAAAATGACGACGTTTACCCTTTGGAAGGCAGATTCTCAGACTTCTTTTGGACGGGAACCTACTTTTACTACATCGTTTTCATAGATGTGCTTAGAAAATAGGAACAGAAAACATGGCTCTCGCAGGAACCATGGTAGGGGAAGAAGACTAGATTCTGAAGTGGAAAGCGTTTCTAGTACGAGGTGGGATGTTCCACAGCGGTGTGAGATTTGCTTCTCCAGAAATGTATGACACTTTTACATTTGTATACACCTGATAATTTGACTTCAAAGCATATAAAACAAAAAGGTGAGGGGGGGGGCTGGAGCAGTAGCACAGTGGGTAGGGCATTTGCCTTGCAGGTGGCCGACCTAGGTTCGATCCCCAGCATCCCATATGGTGCCCCGAGCACCTCCAGGAGTGATTCCTGAGTGCATGAGCCATGACCCTGTGCATCACTGGGTGTGACTCAAAAAGAAAAAGCACAAAAAAAGGGGGACAGAACCATATTTTCAGATTCAGATTATTTTGTGCGCCTGGGATAAGTGACCCATGTCAGCATTCAACGCCTTCTCTCCAAAATGTCCTATCCGGGGGGCTGGGAGTGGGCTCAGGACGCCGGGGATCCTGTTTCACTTGTGAAAGACCTCGGGTTCCATTTCTGAATTTGCGTGAGGCCAGTGTCCCTGATAACAAGTGGGGGTCACCTTGGCTCCCCAGTACCACTTGGACCTGAACAGCGGCATTGCCAGGTTGAGCATTGGACCATCTATCCTGGGTGGCCCAGCATCCATGGGAGCGGCCCAACCCCCCTCCAGGGACCTCTGAGCACTGCTCGGGAGAACCCACAAAAGAAATCAAATCTCGGCTCGCTTAGGGCATCAGTTTTGGACAGGGAATATCTTGGCCCACACGCTCTGTTTGGATGTGAGGGATGTATTTCACAGACAGTGTCAGTGCTGTATCAATCTCCTCCCTCTCTAGCTCAGGAAGCAACACTTCAGGCTCTCCCTGAGCCGTTTCCAGGCTGCAAAGCCCGCTTCTGCACGCGTGCACAGGCGGCACAAAGGCCAGAGTCAGTGGCCCCACCTGCCATGAGTCATGGATAAATGCCCCCAAATCCCTTGCTCTTCCAGGCTTGCTTCACATGTGTTCCAGCAAGACCGCCTGCCGGCGGCCCGCGGTGGTAACTGCCCAGAGATAATGGCCTTCACCGGCTACTTCCATTTTCCACCTGATTTCACTACTGCCTGCAGATACTCCTTGAGCCCATCTTTCAAATAGACCATATTTATTTTCTTTCCTTAGGGTTTCTTTTCCGGGGACTCCTGCTAAACCATCTGCCTTTGCTTTAACTCTTTTTTTTTTTTTTTTTGCTTTTTGGGTCACACAGGGTTTACTCCTGGCTCTGCACTCAGGAGTTACTCAGCGGACCATATGGGATGCTGGGAGTCGAACCCGGGGCCGACCGGGTGCAAGGCAAACGCCCTACCTGCCATGCTATCTCTCCAGCCCTTCCGGACACAGTCGGGTCACTGGCTCCAGGTTGGGCAAGTCTTGGGATCTTCATGCCTGGCGTGCTCTGATGGGTGTGAGAAACCAGGACGGCCAGAACCACGGGCAGTCGACCAGTGATGGCGGGAAAGCTGGAATCCAGCTCGAGACCGTCCCCAGCCTGTGCCCTGGTGCCTGGGGACAGAGAGGGTGTCTGGGGTTTGAAGGGGCCCAGGCTTCCTGCTGGCTCTGGCCAGGACAGACTGCAGGGGGCCCCGAGGGGCAGGAATCTGGGGAACACTCTGAGTAAAGGGGCCTGCCCGGTGCAAGCCTCCATCAGTGGGTGCTGGCTGGGAGTGGCAGGGTCGGGGGTTAAAAGCTGGTCTGCAGTGGGGGTCACTGTGGAACTAGAGGAGAAGCGAGGCTGGACAATCTCTGTGGACACCTTTCCCAGGAATCTGGGTACAGCCGTGGCTTAGGGAACAGGACCATGGGCAGTGGGAACGGGCTGCAGAATGGTCCCGACAGCGCTTCTGCTTGGGGAGGCGACCGAGAGCCTCGGTGGTTACTGCATGGGGGCGAGGGGCGCAGAGGGACTCAGTCGGGGAGGTGGATGACAGGAGGGCAGGGCACCTTTCCTCACCCTGGTTCGGCTCTGGGGAAACAGCGGGTTTCCCAACTCGGGAGCTCGGGATGTGTCTGCAGGAGGTTCTGGGAATTGCTCCATGCCCTGATCGCCACGTCATTCCCCGCCGCCAGCCTCTCCGGCACTGGAACAAGACCCCCCCTGTCTTGTACGTGCTCTGGGACCACACTTCCCCAGTTCGTGCGGTGGGAGGTGACTGATAAATGAGCAACTTGGAAGGGGGAAAGTGCCGGTACTCACCCACCCATCTGTGCTCGGGGCGGCTGGCTTCAGGGAGTGATGGGCAGGGAGGGGGAGGGGTTGGCACCAGGTTCTGATGGCGCACAGACAGCCTGTGACTTAGACGCTGCCCTTTCTCCTTTCTTTTTACTTTCCTTTATTTATGGGTGTTTTTTTTTGGGCCAGACCTGGCTGTGTTCAGGGCTCACTTCTGGCGGTGCTTGGGGGACAGTCGGGGACAAGACAGCATTGGCTACATGCAAAGCAGATGCCCTGCCCATAGTACTATCTTTTCGGCCTCAATTTCCCCTCTTGCTGATGAACAGAGCTTCATTACGTTGGAGGACGGTTGGGGGACAATTAGGCTGGAGTGATAGCATAGCGGGTAGGGTGTTTGCCTTGCTCTCGGCCACCCCAGGTTCGATTCCTCCGCCCCTCTCGGGGAGCCCGGCAAGCTACTGAGAGTATCCCACCCACATGGCAGAGCCTGGCAAGCTCCCTGTGGCATATTGGATATGCCCAAAACAGTAACAACAAATCTCACCATGGGGACGTTACTGGCGCCCGCTTGAGCAAATCGATAAACAACGGGAGGACAGTGCTACAGTGCTATGGTGGGGGGGAGGAGGTTTGCGTTACACCTGGCGGTGCTCGGGGATCACTCCTGGTGGTGCCTGGGGGCCCATATGTGGTGCCAGGGATTGAACCAGAGTCAGCTGCGTGGAAGAGGTCCATTCTCGAGTTCAGAAGGGCTTCCCCAACTAGGACGGTGCCTTGGAGCTGCCCCATCTCCCTGGCCGTGAGGGCTGTGGTCTTGGCTATCAGCTGCTAAGGACACTGTGACCGGAGCAGCGTCGATGCCCACCCTTGTCCCACGGGGCCCCTCTCCACCTGATTTCTGCAAGTCTGCGTCGAGGGCGCCTCCCTGGATAAGTTTTCCACTGGGGCAAACTCAGAAAACCCCAGAGGGTCATTTTCCACACCGAGGGCGGAATCAGAGGTGCCCCCCCACCCCCTCGAAGGATGTGAGCTACGTGCTTGAAATGCTGATGAGGTGCAGAGACAGGAATCCCCCGGGTTGGGGGGAGGCGGGTGGCAGGCACTGCTCTGAGACCATTTCATAGGCTTGGCGAGAAGCCTGAAGCCGGTGGGGAACTGATCTCAGTCTCAGCGCCCAGAGCGGGGAAGGGGCAAAGCGGCTCCCCAGGCGAGCACGGACCCCCGCCCCCTGATGCTAAGGCCTGCCGGAGGCCACCAAGGCTGCAGTTAGTTCATTTCCGGCCATCCTGCCTATTCGCTCTGGGCCGGGAGCCCTGCGCCCCTCTGAATCTGCACCTCTCTCCAGCTCAAAGGGGCGCTTTGAACCACATGATCCCCAGCTCACGCCCGCCCTGGTGCTGATATTTCAAGAGGCTTCCGCAGGCTAAAAGGAGCCGCAGGAGCCTGCCGGCAGCTGGGAGGGAGGCCCTGAGTGTGCGTGCTTGGGTGGAAGCCGGAGGCTGTCCGCGGTGTGGCCAGGGGCTGCTCAGGGCTAATTGTGAGTGCATGAAGTCAGCAGGGGGCCACTTTCTCCAGCGCACAGCTGGCTCTGAGTCACTGACCGGTCATTGGTCATTGCCCATCTCCGGCTGCCACAGAGTGGGCAGCTCTGAGTGTGGGTGGAAGACAAGTTCGCCCCAGTTCCAGGCTCAGGGCCCCCCCGGGGGGCCGCACTCTCTTCCTGTCTCTGTCAGATCGGCTGCTCTTAACCTTGTGACGCCTGCAGACCGGCCACTGCTAACCACGGACCTGGCGGTTTCCGCTCCCCAGCTAAGGACCGCCACCAGCCACGCTTTGTCTCCATAAAGAGAAACGTTCTTTCTAGCTCCCTGGGCCAGCATGCCCTGAGCTTCCCACTTCACCTGGACAGTACCGCCTCTGCCAGGGGTGGACGGGAGCGCAGTGCCCAGCCTGTGCCCAGGAAGCTGGCAGGCAGGGGGCCCAGGGCCTCTGGGTACCTGTTCCCCCCAGCCCTGCCTCTGCAGCCCAGGTCACCCCCCTCCCTCCCTCCCTCCCTCCCTCCCTCCCTCCCTCCCTCCCTCCTCCTCCCTCTGATCTCTCCACTCCCTCATTCACTCATTCAGTCATAATTTACCACTTCCTTCATTCCTTTGACAATCACCCCACTAAGAAGTGCCCCCTGGACCCGCTGAAACACCCCCCAAGGAGCTCAGCATCTCTGGGGTCAGTGCAATCCAGCACCTCGGAAACCCTCTGGAAGTTTACCTTCCGCGGGTGGCCTTGCGTTTCCGGTAGCCTCCCCCCCTCCCCCCCCCCCACCGCCCCGCAGCCCTTCTTTCCTGACAGCTCTGGGGTGGATCCAGGTCGTGCCCCACTCCACCCCATCTGCAGACACCCCCCGGTTCCAGTTGCAGCAGCAGGACGTTGGGGTGGGAGGGCCCCAACTTCAGGGTGTGGAGGGTCTATTCCAGCCTTTCTGAGCAGGGGCCACAGAGTTCCCTGTGGGCCCACAGGACGTTTCACGGGGGGCCACATGGGAAAAATTGCATACATGGGAGGTTTGGCAAAGATACCTGGGGGCCAACTCACAGGAAGCAGGGAAACAAAGTCGGAAGGGGCCTGGGGCAAAGCTGGAGAAGCAGTGGGGTGAAGGGGGGTTCCCGTGAGGGGCTGGCTGGCCTGTACCTGTGAGGGTCAGCACGGCAGAGTGGGGCAGCCTGCTGCATGTGAGGCCATGTATGTTTGGCGTGTGTGGGATGTGTGAGTGGTCAAGTGGTCAGTGAGTGCAGGGCTGTTTTTTTTTTTTGGGGGGGGGTCCACACCTGGTGGTGCTCTGGGCTTACTCCTGGCTCTGTGCTCAGGGATCGCTCCTGGTGGGCTCGAGGGACCAGATGGGATCCCGGGGATGGAACCAGGGTCGACTGCGTGCAAGGCAAACACCCTCCCCGCTGTAGTGTCGCTCCAGCCCACTGCGCAAGGTGGGTCAGCGTGAGTGGATGGTGTGAGCTGGTGGCCACTCGCCCTTTGTAATTGGTCGCTGGTCACTCAGGAGGGACCAGATTCCCAGAGCCCTGGACAAGGCTGCCCTTGTCTGAAAGCCCTACTGGGTCACTCCCTCTGCCCCTGACCTGCACACATATACACGTGTTTGCAAATTACACATGTGCACACACTCGCACACACATGTGCACATATAATACACACCCAGGATCATGCATGTGTACACACATAAACACATACATAAACACACTCATGTATACATTCATGTGAACACACATGTATGTGCACATACACACAGACTTATACACATGGGCACGCATATGTACACCTATCCACATGCACATGCGTATACACACATGTGCGCAGATTGGTAAGCAAAGGATTGGTAATTTTTAAAAGAAGGGTTTATAATCCATGAAGCCAAAACTGATTTTACAGATGAGGAAACTGAGACACAGAGGAGGGAAGCGTTCTCAAGGTTCACTGTGTGGTTAGAGGCAGAGCAGAAACTGCACGCGGTCACCTGGTACCTGGGCTGATGTTTTTGCCAAGGTTGGGAGGTGGGGCTGGGGGAGAGGGTTAGAGGGCCAGGAAGGGCCTGTCTGGAGAAGGGAATGAAGATGATCAGTTTCCCTGTCCTGTGGGGCGCCCCTGCCCCATGATGTGCCTGGGATATTAAGTGGCATTTAAAAAGCTCCTCAAGGGACTGGAGTGATAGTTTAGGGGTGGAGCATTTGCCCTGCATGTGACTGACCAATTTCAGGGTCTGACCAGCATCCCATAGGGTCCCCCGAGGACCACCAGGAGTGATCCCTACTCAGAACCAGGATGAACCTCTGAGCACTGCTGAG
Organism: Sorex fumeus; assembly: GCF_029834395.1. NCBI lineage: Eukaryota > Metazoa > Chordata > Mammalia > Eulipotyphla > Soricidae > Sorex > Sorex fumeus. The sequence goes on from NW_026606118.1 coordinate 56,932,775, forward strand.
GTTATATCCTCTGAGGGTATATCCCCCTCTGCCACAAAAAAATGACTCAAGTTTTTAGTGTGTGTGTGTGTGTGTGTGTGTGTGTGTGTGTGTGTGTGTGTGTGAACTTCCAGGTTGCAGGGGTGACCAGGGCTATACCTGGAATGCTGTGGGGGTCTTTCCACATACTATCCATGGTGCTCTACTGCCAGAGTCACACCCTTGGCCCCGAAGGTCACACAATTCTTAACTGGAGGCTTGACGTTTTGGGTTGAGAGGGGGTAGGATGAGGAATAATGGGAACGGGGAGGCAGGGAAGAGATTCATCTCTGCGTCACCCACATCCCTCCTCCTGGAAGTGCCCGATGCCTCCTTGTGCTTTGCATGGGTCCCCTTCTCCTGTGGTCCCTGTGGCTCTCCTCAGGAGGGGACGGAGTGCAACACAGGCACCTTCCAAGCCTCTGCCTCCGGCAGCGCTCCAACCACTGACATCCCAGTCAAGGAGTTGGTGCTAGATCCCAGACGTCAGGCAGCCTCAGGGTGGAGAGCTTCCAAGAAGGGGGCCAGGATCTGTCTCCGGGCTCCTGTGGTCACCCCCTACTGGCCAACATCAACAACGGCATTGTGCCCCCCACCCTAGTGTTTGCTCCTGAATGAAGGGCCGTGTCCCTCCCCGCCCTCCAATCCCCCTCCCTTCCCAGCATGTCAGTCTTAGTTTGATGCCTTGAAGTGTGACCAACATCAACTGGAATTCTTGGGCATTAGTCTCTGTAAGCCAAGGGGGTTGGGGGCGGTTGCAGGTTGAGAGGAGAACCCTGTGTCTTCAAGGAGCCCCTGTGTGGGGTGGTGGGGGACAGCCCTGTCCTGGGAGAGGAGACCCTTCCCTTTCCACCCTGACCCACCGGCTCCTGGTGGGATCCCTCTCTAAAGAAGACATCCCATCTCCTGCCCTCAAGGAACATCCACACATGCTAGGGGAAAAGGGAGCTCAGATAGAGAAGGGAGCACCAAGTAAAGGGTGTTGGGAGGATCCTCCCAGGATGGGAGAAGCATGCTGAAAGTAGACTATAGACCGAACATGATTGCCACTCAAAGCTTCTTTTGCAGACCACAACACTCAAAAGGAGAGAGAGAACAAAAGGGAATGCCCTGACACAGAGGCAGGGTGGGATGGGGGGTGGGGGTGGGGTGGGAGGGATACTGGGATCAGTGGTGGTGGAGAGTGGGCACTGGTGGAGGGATGGGTATTTGATCACTGTATAATTGAAACCCAAGCACAAAATTTGTAAGTCTACAACTGTACCTCATGGTGTCTCACTAATAAAAATAAAAAAAAAGGAACGTCCAGCCTCTGGCAGGCGAAGAACTGTCAGTCCCCTTGAAGAAGATGCAGGCCCAGATGTGCACAGATGCCAAAGGGGTCTGGACAACGGTTCCATGGCAGGGTGCCTGCCTTGCATGCGACTGACCCAGGTTCCATCTCTGGCACTGCGTCTGGTACCCTGAGCCCTCCAGGAGTGAGCCCTGAGCACCGCTGGGTATGACTCTCAAACAAACAAACAAACAGAAAGGATTAGCAATAGGAGATGCCCAGAGGCAGCCAGTAGTATGTGCAGCCGTTATTGCCACAGGAGATGGGGAAGCTGAGGAAGGCTCCCGGAACGCTCGCCTGAGCACTGTGACTGAGAAACCCAAAGGCGGAGATAGCACAGACGAAGATGCTGGCTGCTTGGGACACGGCCCTGGCCCGCTCAGGGGCACTGGTCTAAATCAGGGTCTCAGTCTCACACTTGGGACCCTGGGGACGAGGCTAGGGCCACACTGGTCATCGAAACAGGGAGGGCAATATGGGAGGTGGCTGTGATGTTGGGCACGCCTCTGGTGTCAGACCCATATATTTATCTGCCCACCAAGGAAAAACTCACATAAGATTAAACTTGGCCCAGGGCCGGAGGAGACAGAGTGCAGGGAGGGTGTTGCCTTGCATGAGCTGACCTGGGTTCCATCCACAGCACCCCCTGGGACCCCCTGAGTCCTCCACGAGTGATCCCTGAGTGCAGAGCCAGGAGTAAGCCCTTAGCACTGCTGGGTGCGGAACATCCCCTCTCCCCCCACCAATACTAAACTCTAAGTTGCAAGTCCTGGGTAGCAGGACGGAATTCCTGATAGAGCCTGGAGCCTGGCCTGGCTAAAGGATGTGACAGGCACGCGGCCCCCGGGCTCCTGGCTCAGGGTCTCTGCCTGCCTTACTCTGGAGGAAGACCAAGCTGGGGTCCTCTCTGCTGGATTTCTTGGGCCCCAGCCTCAGGCTTCTTTGCAGGAAGGGAATTCCCTGCAGGGGAAGCAGCCCTGCAGCCGTCAGAAAGCTCCCCTTAACTCAGCGGACCTGAAGATCTGACTGGTGGCCTTTTCTTTTCCAGACTTCCGGGAATTATCACTGCCTGGTGTCCCTGGCCCCGTGACTTTTTCTAATTGACCCCAGTGTTCCTCTCCACAAAATGGATCCCTGACCTCCGCCACCTCCAGCCCTGCCCCTCCCAGCAGAGACCCTGACGACTGATTTTCCCTACTCCAGGTGTGTGAATGGGGGGGTTGGGGGTGAGGGGTGGCTCCTGGGGCCTGCAATCCTGGAGGGAGGCAGAGGGTGGGCGGTCGGGGGGTGTGGTGGGCAGAGCCGGTGAGCCAGCAGCTCTGGGGCCTGAGGGACAGGTTCCTGGCCCGGGGAGGGGCGGCTTTGGAACAGCTCTCTGGCTGAGTGGCGGTGGGTAATTAGAGCGCATTAGCTGTGCCCCTGGATCCTGTCATTTCTCCGCGCACTCCGGGTGTGTTGGACGTGAAGCATGGCACTGAATCACACTCGCAGAAGCACGGATGGGGACGCCAAAGGCTGCAGGGGCTGCCTTCCCGGCGGGGGTGGGGGGGGGTTGCCTGCTCTGACCCAGCTGAGTGGGGCTGGACCCTCCCACCTACGGGGGCTGGGTGGCGCACATGGACGCTGGGGCCCCTTTGCCACGCACCACCAGTCTACAGCTTTGGTCCCTGTGTCCAGGAGAGATGCAGATGCAAGCGTGAGGCAGCGAGCCCCTTCCGCCCGCCCCCAGGTGCCCTTAGAGAGGGGCGACAGACTAGGAGAGCGCTAGAAAGAACACCAACCCACCCAAGTCCAGAGGCATCAGGAGAAGGGAGGGGGGCGCTCGGTCCAGCCAAGGCCTGAAATCAATTCTAGGGGAGCAGGAGGAGCCGGCGGGGGACCGAGGCTGGGAGGGGAGTTTATTTATTAGCCAGATTAGCCAGCATTAATGGGGGGAGCAGTGGTGGCCGGCGACAGCAGGGACATAGTTGGCATAGCTGGCATAACCGCGGGGCCTCCTGCAGCGTGGGGCTCTGGCAGCTTCAAAGGGGCTTAAAGAGACCCGTGGTGGTGGCACTGCCACGGCCCGGCGGGGGAGAAGCGGGCCATTGTGCAGGGAGGGATTAGGGATCTGGCCTGGAAGGAATTTTAAACTGCTGCAAGCCACGGCCCCAGGCCCCCCGAGCCTGCTCCTGGGAGCCCCCACACGCGGGGACGGTAACCTGCCTTTTCGTGCCCGGGCTCCTCCCTCCTCCCTCCCAGATCCCTGATGGAAATGCAGAATGTCCGGCTCATTCTGACTTGCCGAGAAACAGGGACATAACCTTTAGTGTAAGTATACCCCAAATCTGGGACTGGGATAGACTTACACTGAAATAGTATTCAAACATCAAATTTATCCAGACACCTTGGTGTGCATGCGTGCGTGCGTGTGTGTGTGTGTGTGTGTGTGTGTGTGTGTATGTTTCCCTTGAAGACCCAGAGACAACACCCGGCTGTCTAATCCACATCTGCACTGGGATTTGGGGTATTCTGAGAGATTCTCCAGGGTACCGTCTCTACCCTCAGATGACCTCACGGGCCCAGCCCACTTTCCACTTTGGAGAACAGCCCCTCAGAGCAGCAGCTGTCTCCTCGCCACACCTCTCTTCCCCTCCTGCCGCCTTGGACCACTCCCCCTCCAAAGGAGAGACCTAGGGACCCTGCTGACTCTCCCACCTCCCTGGGGCAGGTGGAGGCCCCTGCCCATAGGGGGCGCTAGGGGCTCAGAGGACAGACGACGGTTGGGTCGGGTTTCTTGGGACTCAGCCTGCAGCTTCCAGGGATGGACACTCTGGGGGAGGGGACGGGGGTGGGTGGGATCCCCATCCCGTGTGTCCCCTGCACCCGCACTGACAAGCCTGGTCTGCTTCTGCTGGAGCTGTGGCCAGAAACGGGGACACGCTCCAGGCCTGGCAGGGACAGGGAGGCCCTGGATGCAGGACGGTCCTGCGTGCCTCCTGGGACCTCGGGTGGGCTTGCTTCCTGCGTGCCTCCTGGGATCTCGGGTGGGCGCCCGCCGGCCCCCTTGCTCTCGGCCACCCAGCCCAGCTCTGCTGCCTCCTCACTGCTTCTTCGCCTTCAGCAGGGCCAGAACCCTCCACCCCTCCCTCCTTTGCCGCCTGCCTGCATCAGGGAGGCCAAAGAGGGGACGGAGGTGCAGCCCAAGCAGGGGGCGTGGAGGGAAGAGTCTGAAGGAGGGTCTCCCGGCCTCTCCCCTCCTCCTCTGAGCCCCCTCCCCGCCGCCCCCAAGCCCCTCCCCAGATCCCCGCAGCCCTCGGGACCTCTGCACCCTTCCCCCCTGCACGCGCACGCACGCAGAGGGAAGTCCTGGAGAGGCCCTTTCCCACGGTCACAGTCCCACCGCCCCACCCGCCCCGGCACTGGTCACTGCCCGGGCCTTGCCCACCCGGCGCCGTGGGGGCCCCCTCCTTGGCGGAGGCGCTGGCTTTCCCCCGCGGCAGCATCACCCCACCGCTCAGGCTGCCCAGTCATCAGGTCGGCAATTAGCCACTTCCTCTCGGCCGCATGAGGCCACTGGACGTCACGGCCCCTCCCCCAGACCGCCGCTAGCTCGCCCTGGAGGCGCTGGGGGTGCGGGGCGCCCCTCGCACTTTGTAGTCCCGGCCAAATCCTGGAGTGACAGCACCCTCCCCTCCCACCCCCCCACCCCCCCAACTCCCCGCCTGCAACTTCCTCCCATCTCGGGAGCTGGAGGCGCGCCCAGCGCTCCCGGGGGGCGGGGAAGCCTGGCGCTGCCTCCTCCCCTGGGTCACCCCATCCCGTTGGGCGAGGACACTCCTGCCCTGCCTGCTGCAGGCACCTGCGCTCCCCGGAGCGCGCGCTTCCCCGGGACAGTGATGCCGAGAAAGAAAACTTGGGGGGATTCAGTCCCCCAAGCACCTAAACGCGCCGGGGGTGGGGTGGGGGGTGGGGTGGGGGGTGGGCTCCTGGGAGCGGGTGCACAGCTCGCTGGTGCCATCGCCGGCCCTCCGGCAGCCCACCGGGAGTCTGGGCCCAGGCATACCCACACTCACCTTTCTCCAAATGTGCGTGCAGACCCCCTGACCTGGTCTCGGTGGCCGTGCGCCTCTGAGCCAGACATCAAACCGGGAGGACCCAGGGGAGCCCAGCAGAGGCCACAGTCCACCCTTGGATAGAGTGAGGTGGTGGTTGGGGGCAGGGATTTTCCTGGGCAGGGGCATGAAGGCTACCCCTGCAGGGTCACTGTGGTGGGCAGGTGGGTGGCTGTGTTCTGAGGGTGTGTGTGTGTGTGTGTGTGTGTGTGTGTGTGTGTGTGTGTGTGTGTGGTGGGGTTTCTGAGACAACAGAATGCTGAAAGATAAAGAAATGTGAGGGCAGGCCCGTGGCCAGCAGTACTAGGAGACCCTCCCCGGGTTCCAGAACTAGGCGTGGCTTCGCCTCCAAGGGTTGCCTTACCTGACCAGGTACTCACCTGCTTTTACTGGTCTCTGGGGGCCAGTCCCTGCAGAGAAGGGGCGGGTAGCTGGGTGCTACGTCAGATTGGCCAGGGTGAGGTTCAGGGGTGGAGTCCGGGAGGGTCTGGCTACCTGTCCCACCCCTACCTGGCACCATAGGTGGCTGCGTCCTGGCTTTAGGCCTGGGAACAGATGAGTCAGCCAGCACCTGCCCACAGTCCGGGCGAATGAGGCCCAGGAAGCCGGGTGGAAGCGAGCCTTCTAGGAACGTTCCTGGAAGAGAAGCAGGGAAGCGCCGTCACTGGAGTCTGTCGGCTCGGCTCGGCAAGCACCCGGCCTTGCTTCTCGAGGTCCTACCGCAAGACCCTGCTTGCTTGTCCTGGTCGGGCTCAGTGCATCTCTGCAGTTCCATAGAGGCCAGGCCTGCCAGCGTCTTCAGCTGGGTGTTCGAGCCACAGGGCACATGAGAGCATAGCCAGAGCCGCCAAAGTCTCTCTCTCTCTCTCTCTCTCTCTCTCTCTCTCTCTCTCTCTCTCACACACACACACACACACACACAGAGGCATGCATGTACACTCATGCATCAGCTCGCACAGTCACAGTCACGAAAGCTGCATCGTGTCACCTGAGAGAGACAGGCCAAGTCGAAGGGCTGAAGAGACAGGTCAAAGGTTGAGCGTGTGCTTTGCATGCAAGAGAGACCTGGATTCAATTCCTGGCAAGGCAAGATCTGCCCAGCACCCATGGGAGTGGCCCCCGGCCCCACCCAACCACAGAACTGGGAGCAGCCTGGTGGGGCTCTAAACTTCAACCCCCTGAGAATTTGGTCTTGACTGCAAATCAGATCTTTGCAGATATGATCAAGTGAAGGTGGGATTTTGTTGGGTGGGGCCCTAGGCCCAATGACAGTCCTTTAGGGAGAAAGAGATTTGGAAAAGATAAAGAGCTCAGGGAGCAGGCCATGGACAGTTGAAGGGTGAAGAGGGATGCACCCACAAGCCAAGGGATGCCAGGGGGTGCTGGCTTCCACCCATCTGCAGCTAAGAGAGAACCGGGGCCACTTTCTCCCTCCGAAAGGAACCAGCCCTGTCTGCACTTTGAGCTCATTGTCTGGCCTCCTTAACTGTGGAGAGAATATGTTTGTTTGTTTGTTTGTTGGGTTTGCTTTGTGGGTCACTCCTGGCTGTGCTCAGGGCTTACTCTGGGCGGGCTCTGTGCTCTGGGGGTCACTTCTGGCAGGGTGCAGGGCACCAGATATGGTGCCAGGGATCCAACCAGGGTCATGCAGGGTAAGCACCTGACCTGCTCCACTATCTCTCCCAGCCAGGAATGTTATTTTTTTATTCGTTTATTTATTTTTTGGTTTGGGGGCCACACCTGGCAGTGCTCAGGAGTTACTCCTGAATCTGCACTCAGGGATCACTCCTAGTTGGCTCAAGGGACCATATGGGATGCCGGGGATCAAACCTGGGTTCAATGAAAAGGCAAATGCTCTACCCACTGTATTATCTCTCCAGCCTCAATAATACATTTTTTAAAAGTGACTGTTTTAATGCATATTTTTTTTTATTTTTCAAATCAAAGAACTGTGATTTGCCAAGTTATTGGCAGTTGAATTTTAAGGAAGGCTGCTAAAATCCCAGGGCTGGGACAAACGAAGATGTTACTGGTGCCCACTCGAGTACATCAATGAACAACAGGATGATAGTGATCCAGTGATACAGTGAATATTTCAATCCTACCACCAGCTGAGATCTCCAAGCCTGCTCGGATCGGGGCTGAGCATCCTCCACCCAGATCCTCCACATTCCAGTAGGCAGGGGTCACACCCACCAACTGGCCCTCTGGCCACCGTGTAATCCCATCAACGGCCAAGACCCAGAGACTATAAAACCCAGCTCCCGGAAGCATGCGGCCTCATTTGTGGCCGCATGACATCTTATTATCTCATTCTTACTTTCGACAAACTGGCAGGCCTGTCCACACGGCAGAGTCTGGCAAATTCCCCGTGGCATACCCAATATGCCAAATACCAGTAACAATGATGGGTCTCATTCTCCTAACCCTGAAAGAGCCTAGAATATGGCACTTTTAAAAATTTTAGGACGAAGGAGACGTTACTGAGGCCTGCTCGAGGCAATTGATGAACAATGGGATGATCGTGATCGTGATCCATGACCACCAGTGTCAACTTCCCTCCAACAGTCTTCCCATAATCTCTCCCGACTCCAACCCATATCCCCATCCCTGCCTGTTAACTTGACAAGCGCGTTATAAAGTTTCAGCGATCGTAGCTTGGTTCTCATGTTTTCAGCGTTGCTGAGTCTGTGTTTTGGGCATGTGGATCTACCACTCTCCCATATCACTGGCATAACTGGGGCCCTGGTGCCCTGTTCACCTGATACCTCCTGTTCTCTTCTCCCCCTAGAGTTCTTTCCTTCTCCGTCCTTCTCCTCTCCACACACTGGGGGCAAGAGTGATCTACCCCCTTTGGCTACAGTCCCTTTCCCCCCGGGACTTGCTGCGGTGCTCACACGTGTGCTTGCTGGGCCCACTTCCTGACTTTGGAGCTCGTGCTCTTCCTTGGGTTGCTGTGCTTGCCAGGGACTATGGCCATCCCTTGGATCATGGTGTGGCCAGAAGTAGCCTGTGGCTGTGCCCAGGGACCACAGACAGGAGAGCTGCCAGGCATGAACAACTGAGTCATGGGAACTGCACAGCACAGTGAGCCCAGGGATCAAACCCAGAATCTTCCTTGTATAAGATAGCAAGTGGCCTCTGAGTCAGAGAGCCAGTCCAAGGCCCTGTGAAGTCATTTTCTTGCTTTCTCTTCTTCTCTTTCTCCTTCCTTCCTTCCTTCCTTCCTTCCTTCCTTCCTTCCTTCCTTCCTTCCTTCCTCCCTCCTTCCCTCCCTCCCTCCCTCCCCTCTCCTTCCTTCCTTCCTTCCTTCCTTCCTTCCTTCCTTCCTTCCTTCCTTCCTCCTCTCTTTCTCCCTCCCTTCCTCCTTCCCTTTCTCCCTCCTCCCTCCCCTCCCTCCCTCCCTCCCTCCCTCCCTCCCTCCCTCCCTCCCTCCCCCTTCCCTCCTCCCTCCCTCCCACTCACTCTTTCTCTCTCTCTCTTTGTGTCTTTCTTTGTTCCTTTCTTTCTTTCTCTCTCTCCTCCTCCCTCCCTCCCTCCCTCCCTCTTTCTTTCTTTCTTTCTTTCTTTCTTTCTTCTTTCTTTCTTTTCTTTCTTCTTTCTTTCTTTCCACACCTGGTGATACTCAGGACTTACTCCTGGCTCTGCACTCAGGGATCACTCCTGGCAGGACTCAGGGACCATATGGGATGCGGGGGATCAAACTCAAGTTGGCCATGTGCCTTATCCACTGTATTATCTCTTTGACCCTGAAGTCATTTTCTTGACTGCATGCACTGCCGACATTGACGCCTGCATAAGCCCATGTTCTGGCTTTAGGCTCCTAATGTGGTCAGTGGGATTCCTTCCGGGGGCTGCTCTCTGGTCTCCTGTCCCCTGACCGCTCTGTGAAACCAAACAAATGTCATGGCCCTGGCCAGGGCCTCAACCACTTTTTATCCCTTCTTTCCTCTCTGAGGTTCTTTTCCTTTGGGGGGGGGGGGGTATTTTGGGTCACCCAGGAGTGCCTGGGGCTGCTTGTGACTTTTGCTTGGGGTTTACTTCTGGCAATACTCAGGGCATAATGTGGTATCAGAGATCAGATTCAGTCTCCCACATGCAAAGCGTGTGGTCAACCTTTAGAGCCATTTCCCCAACCCTTCTGGAGTTCTTTTTCTTCTTTTTTATCCCTTTTGCCACACCAGGCGGTGCTCAGAGATCACTCCTGGCTCTGTGCTCAGGCATCACTTCTGGTGGGTCTTTGAGGATCGTAAGTGGTGCTAGCTAGGGACTGAGGCCAGGTGAGTCGTGTGTAAGGCGAGCCCCTCCCCCACTCTACTGTCTCTCTGGTCCCCCTTGGGAGCTCCTAACAGCCTCCCCACCCCGGTCTGTCGTAAGAATGATGGGTGTCATGGTCAGGTGTAGCAATAGGCATGTCTGGGCCAGGGTGTGACTCTAGGTAGAGCACATACCTTGCATGTGTGAGGCCCGGGGGTCCAACCCTGGCACCTCTGAGTTCGGTCCTTGGTACATTAACAACAAGACAAAAATGAAAGACAAGCCTAAGACTTCTTTACTTGTGTAAACTCAAAAAAGAGCACACGGCTTCGGTGGCGGCTCTATCTCTCCTGCTGCCCACGTTTGGTAGTCTCACACCGCTTCTCCCACCCTGGGGAGGTCAATGGCAATGGGCAGGTGAAGGAAGGAAACGAGGGCCAGGCTGGTTGGTCTTAGTTGCAGTTTATTCCAATCCTCTCTCCATCCACTCCTGTCTCTGTCCTCTGCCTCCTCTGCTTCTTCCTCCCCCATGCTACTTCATTCTCCTTCTCCATCCCCCTTCATCCTCCTTCTCTGGGGTCCTGATTCTGATCCTCATCTCCCAGCCCACTCTTACAGTCTAGTTAAATCCCAAAGCATGAGGGGTTGGGGTAACAATTACACATAGGTGTGATCACAATCAATAGGGGTAGAATTCTTTCCCTCGGGGACATCCGCTCCTAGGACAGATTCTCATTATCAGATCAATCCACCCTAGAGCGGATTCCCCTGGGTGTGTTTCTCCTCTCCTTGTCTAACAAACATATAAGCATATATAATATAAACCATTTTGTATGGATACAGTAAGAAATGCCTTAAACTTACAGAATTTCTCTCCTAGGGCCATCTCGATCTCAGACTACAGTGCTCAGGCCAGATAGTCTTTCCTACCCCTAGCAGGATCCTAGTCTCGTCGTTACTTTGGATCATGACAGCATTTGTCTATGATCAAACTCTTAACTTATAGTTAGGAATAGTGGCACTTTGACCTGGCCCATCTTGATGCCAGGGTAGCACATAGCTTACCGCTTGCCCTGGGTCCATTCAGTCCCTCATCGGGACCCTGCTTTTGGGGTGTTAGTAACTAAGGGCAACTGAACTTAAGCAGATACCCGGGAGTGAATAATATTCGAAGCCAATTAAATCCTAAGTTACAAAGCATAATGTTAACGGTCTTCCTGTATCTATACAAAAAGGGCATTGCTTTAAAGTAAACTGTTCATGAGGCATAAGGAGAGGAGAAAGGCAATATTTCACTCATACATATAAAATCATAGATTTCTGAGGAATCTAACATTACAAGTTAACAGAGTCTGACTAGGGGGAAAGCTGATTAACTGGTTGGGGAGGAGAGCATAGGGGAGAATTTACAGATAAACACAATGGAATGGAAGTGCCTCAGGAGCACTGTGATGGGTGTAACCAGATAAACCTAAGCTCCTTGTGGAGAAAGGACAAAGCAATGTCATCCTACATTTACTCATACACATAAATATTTTGAACAAATATTATTTATATGGGCGGAATGATAGCACAGCGGGTAGGGCGTTTGCCTTGCACGCGGCAGACCCGGGTTCGATTCCTCCACCCCTCTCCGAGAGCCCGGCAAGCTACCGAGAGTATCCCGTCCACACGGCAGAGCCTGGCAAGCTCCCCGTGGTGTATTCGATATGCCAAAAACAGTAACAGCAAGTCTCACTAATGGAGACTTTACTGGTGCCCACTCGAGCAAATTGATGAACAACAGGACGACAGTGATTATTTATATATATTTTGTATTGGGGGGGGTGGGAACCCAGCAGTGCTCAGTGGCTACTCCTGGCTCGGTGCTCAGGGGTCACGTGGGAAGGTAGGTGTTCAAGGGACCCTCTAGTCAGCCACCTGCCAGGCCAGCACCTTACCGCTCACCCTCGCTCTGCAGCCCTACTTGGATCCTATTTGTCACAAAGGAGAAGCAACTTAGCACCCAGCAGAATAAGCAACAATGGCGTAGCCACTCAGTCAGGGGTGAGGAAGGGCTCAGCTGCAGGACCCACACCCACTGGCGGAGCTCGGGGGACACACCAGGCCAGACTGAGGTGCAAGCTCATCAGTGCCACTCCACGAGGTTCAAAACACGGCAAAGTCATAGGCAGTGCTCAGGAGATGGTCCTTCAGTGGGACAGCTGGAACCTCCAGGGCCCTGGGTCCTGGTGAGTGTGCAGTTCTGAGGGGAAATCCTTTATTTTTTATTTTATTTTATCGAATCACCGAGAGATAGTTACAAGCTCTCATGTTTGGGTTACAATCACACAATGAGCAAACACTCATTCCTCCACCAGTGCACAATCCCCACCACCAATATCCCCGGTATACCCTCCTTTTCTCACCCTCCTCCTGCCTCCATGGCAGACAATATTCCCCATACTCTCTACTTTGGGGCATTATGGCTTGTAATACAGACACTGAGAGGTCATCACGTTTGGTCCTTTATCTACTGTCAGCACACATCTCCCATCCCGAACGATTCCTCCAACCGTCATTTTCTTAGTGATTCCTTCACTATTTCAGCTGCTTTCTCCCCCCAGCTCACGAGACAGGCTTCAAGGGTAAACCCTTATTCCAAGTTTTAGGTCTGTGTCATTTGAGGCATCAACCTTATATCTCAATCAAAAGTAAACTTATTTCTTTGGATATCAATGGGCAACATCAGGGCCGGAGCAATAGGAGAGGCAGGAGAGCACTTGCCTTGCACTTGGCTGACTCTGCTTTGATCCCCGGCCTCCCCTAGGGTCCTCTGAGCCCCGCCAGGAGTAATTCCAGAGCTGGGAAGAAGCAGGGCTCACTGCCAGGATGTTTGAGTGATTCCTGAGCTTGGAGGCCCCAAGGGTCACTCCAGAGAAATGCCTGGCCTGGTGGTGGATGCCTGACCATTTGGTGCTTGGGTACTAGCTCAGGGGCCACCAGGGCCATCCCTGAGGATGCTGGGGGAGGTCCCAGGGATCAAACTCGGACTTCTCACACTCACGCTCTACCACTTAAGTCATATCCCTGGCCTAAAAGTAATTTTTAAAACTTTAATATTAAAAACAATTTTTTTCTGGTTTTGGTCACACCCAGAATTTCTTAGGGATCCTTCTTCTGTGCTTGGGGATTATGTGTTGTGGCAGGATTTGAACCAGGGCCGTGCTCACAGCCGTAGTGGTGTGGTAGGCATGTGCTTTGAGCGTTGCACTCTCTCACCAGTCACCAAAACCAACTTTGTTGTTTGGGGCTTCCTTAAGTGGTGCTGAGGGGCTCAGAGGTCACTCCTGGTCATTTCGGCCAAGCTGATCACTGGTTCGGCTGTGCCGCTTGGGTCCTGCATTGCTGGGTTAGTCCGGACCACTGGGTGGTGTCCAGGAGCCTCAGGACTCCACTGAGTGATGCTCAGGGACCAAACCACGGCCGGCCGTGAGCGAGGCACTCACCTTAGCCCCAGGCCTCTTTCTCCTGCCTCACTGAAGTAAACTTGAGAAACTTGAGTTCCCCTGAGACCAATGATCAATTATGCTGGCTGGCAGCTTCTGGCCTGGCAGCTTCCGGCCTTCAGGATGATGGCTTTGGTTAAGACTGGGGACTGTTAAGTGGAACTGAGGGCAGGCTGGGCCCAGGAGGTGTTCAAGCCACCAGATTCTGCAGAGTTGATCCAATTCTGGGTAGAAACGGGGCGCAACAGGGGTGCACAGGATGCCCCTGTAATCTAATTATCTGAGTAAGGCCCAGGGGGACTAGCCTGTCCCCACACCCCATGTCCCACGGAAGAATAGCCACCCATCTCTGCTCTGTGCAGGGCATGGCCCGGCCCCTCCCAGGGATGTGGACGTGTCCCATATGACAGAGTGGGACGCAGAGGGCTCTGGGATTGTGCGGGCCCCGAGGCTGGGAGGCTCCTCTCTCACAGTGGACATCCCCCTGGGATTTTGATTCTGGAGGTATTTTGGGAGACGCTTGTCAGGAGCCCGACTTCCCCAGCACGGCAGAGCGTCACAGGGGAGGGGCAGTGGCGGGCCACCAGGTTTTTTCCAGGCCTCTCTTCACCTCGGCTCTGTCGGCAGATGGGCCCTCGCTGAAACCGTGGGTCTGGGGAGACAGGGCCAGGGAGAGGTGGCGACCAGGGAAGCCCATCCCTTTGGGCTGTGGTCTTGTGTCTGCTCCTCCTTCTTCCAGATCTGCCCCACTGGCCGCACTAAGCTGTGCCTTGCTGGAGCCTGAGCTGGTGTGCGCTGAGCTTAGAACCCAGAGCTGGGCACTGACCCGGGCCAGCAGCGGATCCAACCGGAAGAGGGGCAGCCTTTAAGGAGCTGAAGTGCGGGTTCAGGGCAGCAGGTGCTTCTCACTCTGCCCACTGGAGCCCGGTGGTCCGATGGGGGCGGGAAGGCAGGTTGACTCCTGGCCTGGAGACTAGATGCAGTTCCTGGCCTGTCTCCCCTCTCCCCACGGTGCCCGGCTCTCACCCCGCCTCCACCCCTCCTCGCAGCTCTATCTCTCGCCCTAGCCCCCTGGTGTGGGAGGGGGGGCGGGAGGCTAATGAGGTCAGAGCCAGAGGGTGGGGGAGTGGGGACGGTAAATTTAGTCCGGGTGCTAATGAGTGATAGAGCGATAGAAGGATGTGGCTGCTTTGGAAACTCAGCACCCCTCACGCGCCCGCCGTGGGCCCCTCCTGCTACCCACGCAGGCATCAGCCAGGCCTCAAGGGGCAGCTGTGACGCCCACTCACTGGTAGCCAAGCCCTGCTTTAGGCGTCCTCGGCCAACGCCATGTGACCATGCATGTGTGTACCCCAAGAGCCCATCACTCCCCGCAACCCCTCTCAAATCTGTACCCCCGTGTTCAGATGCATATCCACATGTCTGTTCAGTTGCCTCCCAGACCCCCTTTCCATCCTTCAGCGGAGGGAGCCCTGGACTGCAGCCCCAGAGGGAAGGGAGAGGGGGGTGCAGAGCCCTGACACCCCCTTCTTGGATCCGAAGGCGCAGACTGTCTCTGCTCCTCCTCCCTCAGTGACCCACAGCGGGAGGGAAGCACTTCCCCTGCCCCCCACCCCGGGGAGAGGCGCCAGGAGCCCCGGAAGCGGGTCCTTCCCTGCAGAGCAAGGGCAGGCAGCGGGGCCGGGTTTATTAATAAACTTGCTCCTGACTGGCAAGGCCGGGGCCGTAGCCCCGACCTCAGGCCAATCAGAGCAGAACTTTCCAGGAATGTCACCCCAAAGCAAGCCTCCCTCTGACTCCAGGATTATTTCCCAGCCCTGACTTCATCCCCTGGGTGTGTGGGGCTCGTGCCAGGCTCACTGGCGCTGCCCGCGGGCCTGCCGTCACTTGGCAGCTGACCTCTGCATTGGCCGCTGTCTGCAGGAGGTCACGGCACGCTGGTGGCGGTGGCGTTGGTGGGCGGAGGCAGCCGGGAGCCACTTCCTGTGTGATTCGGTGTCACTTCTGACAGAGCCCCGAGCACTCACCCCTGTGGGCCAGTCCTCCCGGCTCCCACTGCCCGCGGGAAGGAGGCCTGGCGGCAGAGGGCCTGGCCAGCTCGCTGCTGTGACCTTGGGCGGGCAGGACAGGGCAGGTCTGAGGCACACAGTCCTCAATAATGAAATGATCTAGAGGAGGGTTCCCAGCCCCCACCCCTAGGTGTGAGCGCAGGGAGGCCCGGGGGAGCCTCGGGGCAGCACACAGGGCCCAGGCAATGGTGGCCACTTCTTGTCTCTGTCACAAATTCCCCATCACGGACTCAGCTAGAAATTGCTTGGCCACCAGGGCAGGCCACTGCCCCCAGTCCCAGTCTTTACCAGACAGGCCTGTCTTCATCCACCATCCCCTCACAGCCCCCTCCAGGAACACTTCCTGGGGGTGAGTGGTCTTTGGAGAGAAGCTCCGGGAACTGTTTCTCATATCCAGTCGGCCTGTCTGACACGGTGTGTCTGTGGGAGCACTCCCCAGTGAGTCCTGGGCACTGGGCCCCAGCTTTCCCACCCCCCTCGCCTCTGCTTGTTCCCATGTGTGTGTGTGTGTGTGTGTGTGTGTGTGTGTATGTGGCACTCACACCTGGCCTCTGGAGACAAATTATTCGAGTCAGCGTCTTGCTCTCCCACACAACAGAGCCGCCTCAAGTTCTGACCCAGTAGATGTGACATCTCCTGGATAAAGTTGGTTTTTTTTTTTTTTTGCTTTTTTGCTTTTTGGGTCACACCTGGTGATGCACAGGGGTTACTCCTGGCTCTACACTCAGGAATCACCCGTGGCGGGGCTCAGGGGACCATATGGGATGCTGGGAATCGAACCCGGGTCGGCCGCGTGCAAGGCAAACGCCTTACCCTCTGTGCTATCGCTCCAGCCCCCTGGATAAAGTATTTAACCAGTGTCTCTGCCGTCCCCCTCTGTCGATCGGGTTCTGGGAGAGCACGGCTCCCGGAGCAGAGGGGTCAGCCGGGGGAAGCTCTCAATGTGTGCTAGCCAGTGTGCTAGTGAGGGTGACGACTGTCCCATTTCTTAGGGGTCCTTCCCAGCGTCAAAGCTTGCCCGCCGGCCTTGCTCTGGCCAAGTACTTCAGGGGCTAACCTCTGACTATCCCGGACAGGTGTGTTGGGAGGGAGAACGGGGTGAGCCTTAGACTGTACTGCACCCCACCCCCCTGCATGAGTGCGGCCTGCTTTCGCGGTTCGAGGTGGGTGGCGTGAGGGATGGAGCCTTCGGGACAGGAGAGAGGCCAGGCCCAGCCCAGCCTGACATCTTTAGCGGAGCCATCACAGACCAGTTGTCCCTTCACATCCTCCAGCCCCTCTGGGGGAGGGTGAGTCACCACTCCAGGCCACGGCACATGCGTGCACTGTGTGCTTGTGCAGGGGTGAGGTCCATCACTGTCCACCCTGAAGGCTGGAGTTGCAGAGCCGGCAGAGGAACTCCGAGCCAGGACGCCCTTTGGGTCTCTGCTTCCCGGCAGGGGCGAGAGAATGTTTGCCTGAGCAGATGGAGTGGAGCCAGGTTAGAGGAGCTCAGAGCGGTGGGTGCCCCCCAGGAAAAGCCCCCGTAATACCTCATTAGCATGGAGACTGGCACCACCAGAGGGGGCACATTGAGGCCAAGCCGGGCACCAGAGCTGGCCAGGGACCAGAGGGCCAGGGGCTCCTGATCAACCACCGGGCTCACGTCCCCCACTTGCACCTGATGGAGGAACGGGGGAGTCCTGGGAAGTCTGTAGACCCTTCTGGGGTCCCCAGAACACGAACACCCACACAGCTGCAGCCACCTGAAGCTGCCTCCACCCTTCTCCTCTGGTGGCGGCCTGGCCATGAACCCCTGGAGAATAAACAGGGCCCGCAGCTGGCTGACTGCTGTGTACTCCTGGACCCCACAATGTAAACTCCAGGGACATATTTGTGTTGTCTAAGGCCTGACCCCAGTCCTGCGTCCGCTCGAAGGGGTCATGCCATGCCAAACATCATTTGTGCAGGGGAGCTGGATTCCTCCACGTACTGGTGTGTGTGTGTGTGTGTGTGTGTGTGTGTGTGTGTGTGTGTGTGTGGTTGGGGGCGGGCGGGGCAGAGAAAGGCACAGGAGTCAGGAGGGATGGGGGACTCGAGCCAGCTGGAGCTGGTGGCCCGAGGGAGGGCTGCGAAGGGGGAGCCAGTGCTCCCCCCCGAATTCTTCCCCTCCACTATTCCTAGAACTGCTGTCCGGGATCCCAGCCCCTCCCTGCACTGACCGGTGACCTCAGCTGCTCTGTGACCTTCCAGGGCCAGTCTTGGCTTTCGATCCTGGGGTCACGGAGCACAGGGTTCTTCTTAAGTCCAACACTGGCCTGAGACGTGCTCCACTTGGCCTTGCTTTCACTTCCTTCCACTCCCCCTCTGCGAGGCGCCGTGCCAAGTTTTGGTGCTCGTCTCACGACCTTTGCAAAATGTAAGAGCAGACGCGAGGGACCTGAGGTGCCTGAGACCGGAAGTGCTCAGGCGGAGGGGTAGATCAGGGACCAGAGCATTTCTGCTCACAACAGTCATGGCAGTTGGCCACCGCATGGAGGACAAAAGGACGTTGGAGTCAGGACCTGGGGGCTCTTCTGCTATATAAAAAACGGTGGGGAGGGGACACAACCTGCCTTAGAGAACCCGTCTGAAAGGGAGCCCCAGCCTGAGGGGACACAGTCCTGTCTTAGACAACCCCAGTCTGAGGTGACACGGCCCCATCCTCAGGGAGCCCTAGTCTGAGGGGACACAGGACTGTCCTCAAGGATCCCCAGTCTGAGGGGACACAGCCTTGTCCTGAGGGAGCCCCATTCTGAGGGGACACAGCCCCGTCCTCAGGGAGCCCCAGTCTGAGGGGACATAGGCCTGTCCTCAGGGAGCCTCATTCTGAGGGGACACAGCCTCGTCCTCAGGGAGCCCTAGTCTGAGGGGACAAAGCCCCGTCCTGAGGGAGTCCCAGTCTGAGGGGACACAGCTCCGTCTTCAGGGAGACCCAGTCTGAGGGGACATAGCCCCATCCTCAGGGATCCCCAGTCTGAGACCGGAAGTGCTCAGGCGGGGGGGGGGGGGTAGATCAGGGACCTGGGCGCCCCCCAGTCTGAGGGGACACAGCCCTGTCCTGAGGGAGCCCTAGTCTGAGGGGACACAGCCCTGTCCTCAGGGGACCCAGTCTGAGGGGACACAGGCCCGTCCTCAGGGAGCCCCAGTCTGAGGGGACACAGCCCTGTCCTCAGGGAGCCCCAGTCTGAGGGGACACAACCTTGTCTTCTGGGACTCCCAATCTGAGGGGACACGGCCCCGTCCTCAGGGAGCCCCAGTCTGAGGGGACACAGCCCTGTCCTCAGTCTCTGCCTCAGCGAGCCTCAGAGTGAGAAGGAGCCAGCACACAGAAACTTTCTGCCTGACTGCCCACAGGGGAGCCAGGTGGAGCCCGAGACCTTCTGAAAGTGCTGGTGTGGAATGGCTTTTGGGGGGGGGACTGGCAGCCCCTCGAGGGAGGAGGAGCCAGGAAAGAGGTGGGCAGCACTGTTGGCTGCATTCCTCCCCTGGCCTGATTAGGAGCCGAGCTGCTCTCTGCCCCCTGCATACTGGCCCTGGCCCCTCTTCCCGGGAGGGGTTTGAGCATGCAGCCGTGTGACCGGCATTGGCGGGCAGCGCCGCACGTCTCAGGAGCGACACCCAGGAAGGTTATTTTAATCCGGGAAGTCGCCTGCTCCTCCTGCCCACCCCAAAATAACCTGGCTCCCCGAGGAACCTGCCACGCTGGGAACTGGCACCCTCTCAGGGAGCACGGCGGCCCCCAGACCCCCGTGGGCCCCCTGGACAACCCCTCCTCAGATGGCTCTCCCTGTGACTGAAGTCCCCCTCACTGGGGCTCACAGAAGGTGGGGATCAATTCCCCCACTGTGGGCGCCTCCAAACGCCCAGGTCCCTGCACCGTCGCTGACCATGGGGGTTGGGAACTGAGTGGCTTCTTGGTGACTTTTGCTTCTTTCAGGCAGGCCACAGTTGGGAGGGTCCCCTTGGGCTGAGAAAATAGATACCCCCATACTCTATGGGGGTTGGTGGGCTCCTTTGGGGCCGAGGCTGTGCCTGGCAGTGCCAACCGACCCTGCTGCTGGCCACATGGGTCCTGACAGCAAGGTTCACATGTCCCAGCACCCGCCAGCCACCTGCTGCCTCTGGCGTCCCAAAATAGGAAGGGGCTGGCCTTCTCCTGTTACCGGCTGCCCGCCCCGCTGTCCTTGTCCTCAGCACGGGGCTCTCACGCCTCTGGGGGTGTTTGGTGTTGCACCCAAGCCCTGCCTGTCCTGAGCGCTGGGTGACTGGTCACAGCCATACGTGCGGTGGCTCTGTGGAGGGGTCCCACTGACGTCAGTGTTCCTTGCAGGAACCCAGTGTCCGCTGGCCCTGTGAGGAGGTGCTGTGACCCCAGGTCATCTCTCTGCCCCAGCATACCAATACAACCCCCCAGAGCATAGCGTAGGGCTGGGGTGGGGGGTGTTGACCCAAGTAACATGATCAACTCGACTTCTCAGTTTCTCTTGAGAAGCAGAGGGTGGAGAAACTGAGGTTGAGTTTGAGAAGATCACCCCGCCCACCCCACCCCCCCGCCACCCTCCCCAGCCTCTCCATGAATTTTGCAAGCAGCCATTTAGGGAATTAATTTTGTTTTGTTTTGTTTCAGAGTCACACCTGACAATACTCAGGGGTCACTCCTGGTCCTGTGCTCAGAGATTACTCCTGGCAGTGCTCAGGGGACCAGATGGGATGCCAGGGATTGAACCGGAGTTGGCCGTGTGCAAGGCAAACGCCCTCCCAGTGAGGGTTTGGTCTGGTCCCTAGTGAATTAATTTTGACTGAGGTTGCATTGATTTCCGAGAGTTTCTGTGTTGATCTGGTGTAGGGAGTATGGTGACACCACATGATACTCACTACCGAAGTCAGTATATCCCTTTATCGCAGCCCCTGCTGTGGTAACACAGCCGTGTGGCAGAGGAAGGCTTGTTTCTGCTACTCAGTGCCTGTTCTCCTCTTTGTTCCTTCATATCCCACACCTGGGGGAGAGTTTCAGATGTTTGTCTTTCTCCACCTGATTCATTTCTTTTTTTTTGGGGGGGGGTCACACCTGGCGATGCACAGGGGTTACTCCTGGCTCTGCACTCAGGAATTACCCCTGGCGGTGCTCAGGGGACCAGATGGGATGCTGGGAATCGAACCCGGGTCGAACGCGTGTAAGGCAAACGCCCTACCTGCTGTGCTATCACTCCAGCCCTCCTCCACCTGATTCATTTCACTTAGCAAGACCCTCCTCCGGATCTATCCTTGTTGGAGCAGATGACAGGATTTCGTCTTTCTTCACAGCTGAGTAATATTCCACAGTCTAGACAGACAGCAATTTGTTTTTGGAGGACGAGGGGTTAGGTTATACCCAGTGGGACTCAGGGGCTACTCCTGATTCTGTGCTCAGGATTACTCCTTGTGGGGGTTGGGGAACATGGGATGTCAGGCATTGAAATGGGGTCGGACACATGCAAGCAAATGCCTTCCCCTGCAGTACATTTTTTCTTTTTATTATTCCACGGTCATGGTCACGGTCCTCCCATTGTTCATCGATTTGCTCGAGCAGGCCCAGTAACGTCTCCATTGGAGACTTTGTTCTTCCTGTGTTTGGCATATCAGTACGTCACGGGTAGCTTGCCAGGCTTTGCCGTGCGGGCAAGGTACTCTCAGTAGCTTGCCAGGTTCTCCGAGAGGGGCAGAGAATTCAAACTCGGGTCGGCCATATTGTCTGTGTGCAAGGCAAATGCCCTGCCCACTGTGCTATCGCTTCAGCTTTTTATTATTATTATTATTTAAAATATAATTATTGCTATGTTATTACTATTATTTAAATTTTTAATTTTATTTTTATAAAGTTGTTCACAATATTTGATTACATTTAATACTCAAACACCAATCCCACCACCATCATACCTTCCCACCAGCATATGTCCATCCTGAACCCCAAACCCTTCTTCCAAAGCAGTACCAAAATAATTTATTTTGTATTGTTATGATTAATCTGCTGAAAAATGATCCAAAAAAGGTTTCTTAGAGGAAAGTGTGTGAGGATTGTTGTATTGTATCCAGGAGCCATTAAGCCTTTTAATAAGAGATGAGTAACATGTTAAAGGTTGAGCCTTGTCTGTATATATATTTATATCCAGCCCATATATATATATATATATATACATACACAAGATATATATGTGCTGGAGTGATAGCACAGCGGGTAGGGCGTTTGCCTTGCATGCGGCCGACACAGCCAACCCGAGTTCAATTCCTCCACCCCTCTCGAAGAGCCCGGCAAGCTACCGAGAGTATCTCGCCCACACGGCAGAGCCTGGCAAGCTCCCCGTGAGGTATTCGATATGCCAAACACAATAACAAGTCTCATAATGTTACTGGGTCCGCTCGAGCAAATCAATGAACAACGGGAGGACAGTGACAGTGACAGTGACACATATATACCTATACTGCACTGCACTGTAGGACTGCCCTCCCGCTGTTCATCGATTTACTCAAGCAGGCACCAGGTATGTCTCCATTGTGAGACTTGTTGTGACTGTGTTTGGCATATCGAATACAGCACGGGGAGCTTGCCAGGCTCTGCCATGCGGGCGGGATACTCTCGGTAGCTTGCCGGGCTCTCCGAGACGGATGGAGGAATTGAACCCGGGTCGGCCGTGTGCAAGGCAAATGCCCTACCCGCTGTGCTAGCACTCCAGCCCATATATATATTTCCCCTAAGATTGGTTGCTTCCCAACCAAGTGTGGTGTGCTACTCTTGGTATATTAGTGTTGTAAAGTATGAGTTGTCACAGCAGCCTCTTCCAGGAATAGATTCACTCATGAGCGAGGCTCATCCGAGCACTGCACTACTTTTCTAGTCTCAGTTTCTTCATCCGATCATCTGTGGTTGGCCCCTGGGGTTGTTCCCAGATCTTAGGTATGCAAATAGCGCTGCCACGAGCAATGGTACACAAGTACCTTTTTATATCCGTTTTTGCTTTGTTTCATGTTTCATGTTTTTCGATTTGGCACCACAGTTGGGTGATGCCCAGAGACTTCTTTCGTCATGCTCAGGGAATGCGTGGTGCCAGCGACGGGACCCATGCCCCCTGCATGCAGGCCTGTGCTTCTGCCCCTCAGCTCTTTCTTAGTGTCCTTTGGATGGGCACTGAGGAGTGAAATCGATGAGCCAGGTGGCAATTCCAGTCTTTCTGTTCGTTTGGGGGACACACCCCATGGTACTGCTGAGCTACTCTGAGCCCAGTATTTGAGAGCCACTTTCAGTGGTGTTTGGGGGTCCCTGTGGTGCTGGGGATTGAATAGAGGCCCCCTACATATTCCATGTGTGCTCCCATCCTTCCAGTCATCACACTTGTTCAAGGAGTTAATTCACTTCTGGGTGTATGTGTGGAGCCAGGTTTCGAACTCAGGACCTCCTACATGCAAGACAGTGTTCCCCCACCGAGCTACACCCCCAGCCATGGTAACCCTAATCAAAAAAGTATTCTACCACTAGTCCTCCATACTGTTTCCCATAGGGTCGGAACCAGATGGCACTCCAGCCAATAGTGAATGATGGTGCTTTTCAGTACATCCCTGCCAACACCGATCACTTCCAGAATTTTGTTCTAGACTATTGCCACTTCCAGAATATTGTTCTAGACTATAAGACCCAGCTCCCGGAAGAAAACAGCGCAGAGTCTCCTGCCCCAGAGCCTGGCTGTCCTCGCCGGGGCCCCTTGGAGGGGGGGCGGTTTGAGTTTCCCTCCCCTCCCCGACTAGGGCTCCGGCAGTCGAAGACCTCCAGAACCAGCCACAACCATGCTGAGACCACTCTCCACACGCATGAAGGTACCGGCAGGGGAACAAAGGCATGCGAGTCCCGGGGCTGAGATCTCCAAGCCTGCTCAGATCGGGGCTGAGCATCCTCCACCCAGATCCTCCATCCTCCAGTAGGCAGGGGTTACACCCACCAACTGAACCTCAGCACCGTGTAATCCCATCAACGGCCAAGACCCAGAGACTATAAAACCCAGCTCCCGGAAGCGTGCGGCCGCATTTGTGGCCGCGCGACATCTTATTATCTCATTCTTACTTTGGACAACCAGGCAGGCTACTGAATGTAACCTGCCCACACAGCAGAGTCTGGCAAACTCCCCGTGGCGTACCCTATATGCCAAATACCAGTAACAATGATGGGTCTCATTCTACTAACCCTGAAAGAGCCTTGAATATGGCACTTTTTAAAATCTCAGGGCTAGGACGAAGGAGATGTTACTGGTGTCTGCTCGAGGCAATCGACGAACAACAGGATGATCCTGATCGTGATGGTGATCAACAGGATGATCGTGATCGCCGGTTGGTGAGAGATGATATCGCATTGCTGTTTTGATTTGCATTTTCCTGATGTTTCTTCTCAGCATGGTGGTGGCTGGTCCTGGTCTCACCATGCTGAGACCACTCTCCGCACACCTGAAGGTACTGGCAGAGGGACATATCCACGCGGGTTCCGGGGCCGAGATCTCCCAGCCTACTCGGATTGGAGTCGAGCATCTTCCACCCAGATCCTCCAAATTCCAGTAGGCGGGGGTCACACCCACCACCTGGCCCCCTGGCGCTGTGTAATCCCATCAACGGCCAAGACTCAGAGACTATAAAATCCAGCTCCCGGAACCGCGCGGCCGCAAATCGGCCGCGCGACATCTTATCAGGACATCTTTTATGACATCTTATCATCTCATTCCCACTTTGGACAAACTTGCAGGCTATCGAATTTAGCCTGCCCACAGGGCAGAGTCTGGCAAACTCCCCGTGGCGTACCAAATATGCCAAATACCAGTAACAATGATGGGTCTCATTCTCCTAAAGAGCCTTGAATATAGTCTCAGGGTTAGGATGAAAGAGACGTTACTGGGGCCTGCTCGAGGCAATCGACGAATAACAGGATGATGAAATGAAAAAATGAAATGATGTTTCTTCATGAGTCTGCTGGCCATCTGTCTGTCTTTGCTGAAGTGTCTTTTTTTTTCCTTTTTCTTTTTTTTTTGCCCGGTTACACCTGGCAATCCACAGGGGTTACTCCTGGCTCTATTCCTGGCGGTGCTCAGAGGACCATCTGGGATGCTGGGAATTGAACTTGGGTTGGCTGCGTGCAAGGCAAATGCCCTACCGACTGTGCTATCGCTCCAGCCCCTGAAGTGTTTTTTAATTCTTCTCTCCAGTTTCTTTCCTTTGCTTGTTTGTTGGGTCTCTTCCAGTACTCTGCCCCAGGGGCCACTCGGGTGGAGGCAGAGAGCTCACCAGATAGTGCTTAGGGAGCTAAGTGGTGCTGGCGATCAAACCCAAGACCTCACACACTCAGGGCATATGCTCTATGGCTTCCAACCCCAGTGCCCCTGTGGTTTGGGATAGCCCACCACTGGCAGGGAGCCAGTGTATGGGGAACTGTGTAACCCTAACAGCACTCTCTTGAGAAGAGCAGAGTTCTACCATTAATGACACGGAGGTTCTGGGTTCCAGAGAGGTCTAGTCTCCTGTCTGAGATCACACAGCAAGGACACGGTGGAGCTGGGATTCGAACCCAGGCTCCCAGGATGCTCTTTCTTGTTCTTGGTGGATGACGGCGGTGGTGTTTTATTAAGAAAACATGAAACATTTGAACGAGTCATGACTAGAACGAAGAACCTGGAAGTATCACGAAACTAGAACAACAAACGTTTGTCCAGATTCGCTTCTCCTTGTTTTTATTTTATTGGGCCACACTAACTGTGCTCAGGGCTTGACTCCTGGCTCTGTGCTCAGGGATGATGCATGGTGGGGATAGAGGCAGGGTGCTGAGGAGCAAAACGGGATTGGCTGTGTGCAAGGAAGCCCCCTGCCTGCTGCACTCTCTCCCACTCTGTCTCCTGCTGCTCCTTCTCACGTGCGGACATTTAAAAAAAGCAAATTATAGACCCTGTGGTACATTCGCATTCATTGCTTTACGATGCATCTCTAAATACTCAGCCTAGTTTTCTGCAAAATCCATCACAGCATTCTCACCCGAAAGAAAGCAACATCGGGGCTGGAGCAATAGCATAGAGGATAGGGCGTTTGCCTTGCACGCGGCCGACCCGGGTACGATTCCAGCATCCCATATGGACCCCTGGGCACCGCCAGAGGTAATTCCTGAGTGCAGAGCCAGATGTAACCCCTGTGCATCACCGGGTGTGACCCAAAAAGAAAAAAAAAGCAAAAACAAAGAAAGAAAGCAAGAAGCACCTTTCCATGGGCACAGCACCCCGCTCTGTTGCTCCGAGCTGAAGGGCAACTTCCTGGGTGCCGAGGGTCCTTCTGCCGCAAAGGGGTAGGTGGGCTGGGACTTAGGGGAGCTTTTCCAGCTCTGTCCCTTAGCTCGCCTGGGGACACATCCCCTTTTCTCTTTCCTCCCTTGCTGAGGGCAAGCTTTTGAGACAGGAGGATTGAGGGAGCTCAGTGGATGGTGGCAGTCGAGGGGGGAGGTTCAGGAGCTCCCCTTCTGCCCTGGGGTGGGGACCATGGAGGAAGGGGGGCCCCGAGAGAGACCCAATCTGACACTGGAGGGCTTGGCTGAGTCTCCGTACACAGCCTCCTGCTAGGGGGTCTGACCCAGTCCAGAGGGGCCTTGAGCCTCCCCCCACAGGGCTCACGGACCAGCCAAAACAGGGGCTGAATGAAGGTCACCTTATCGGGCCCCTCTGCTCCCTCCCCCGGGACCGCCTTTCACCCCTTTCACTTGAGGGAAGGGTTGGTGGGGCTGAGCTTGGCGCATCCTGGGCACAGCAGCTCTGGCACAGAGGAACAACTTTCCTGAGGGTCCTGGAGACCTGGGTGCCCCAAGATGCCAGGAAGAGCTCGTCTTCCCAAGATCAGGCAGACAGGGGACTTCAAGCTCCTGTTCCGCTCTTCGTCTTGCCCTTAGTCCATAGGATGGTGCCAGGGATCCTGGAGAGGCAGGAAATGGCCCAAGAGAACTCTTGGCTTCTCCCTAGATGGGGATTAAGGGGTTCAGAGCCAAGTGAGAACAACCCTAAAGGGAGCGGAGGAGCTGTGTCCCCTCAGACTGGGGTTCCCTGAGGACGGGGCTGTGTCCCTTCAGACTGGGGCTTCCTGAGGACAGGACTGTGTCCCCTCAGACTGGGGCTCCCTGAGAACAGAGCTGTGTCCCCTCAGACTGGGGATCCCTGAGGACGGGCCTGTGTCCCCTCAGACTGGGGCTTCCTGAGGACAGGACTGTGTCCCCTCAGACTGGGGTTCCCTGAGGACGGGGCTGTGTCCCTTCAGACTGGGGCTTCCTGAGGACAGGACTGTGTCCCCTCAGACTGGGGTTCCCTGAGGACGGGCCTGTGTTCCCTCAGACTGGGGCTTCCTGAGGACAGGACTGTGTCCCCTCAGACTGGGGCTCCCTGAGGACAGAGCTGTGTCCCCTCAGACTGGGGATCCCTGAGGATGGGCCTGTGTCCCCTCAGACTGGGACTCCCTGAGACAGGCCTGTGTCCCCTCAGACTGGGACTCCCTGAGAACAGGGTTGTGTCCCCTGAGACTGGGGATCCCTGAGGACAGAGCTGTGTCCCCTCAGACTGGGATTCTCTGAGGATGGGCCTGTGTCCCCTCAGACTGGGACTCCCTGAGGACAGGCCTGTGTCCCCTCAGACTGGGGCTCCCTGAGGACAGAGCTGTGTCCCCTCAGACTGGAACTCCCTGAGGATGGGCTTGTGTCCCCTCAGACTGGGACTCCCTGAAAATACGGTTGTGTCCCTTCAGGCTGGTATTCCCTAAAGCCAGAGCCACACTGACCTTCCGTTGCTGTCATGGCCTTTAGGGACCCAGGCTGCCTCCTGTGCTGAGTTTGGCACCTGGGAGAGCTCCTTGTTGCTGACAAGAGAAAGAAACGGCCTCAGCCTGCGTGAGGGAGCACGGGGGGAGGGTCTGTGTGGAATCCCCACCCGGTGGCCCTCTCAGTCCTTTAGGGGGTGTCCGTCCAGCTCGGCTTCCAGACACCCCCCTTCCTTCTCTGGGTCAGCCATCCTGCCCAATCCCAAGCCACTGACCCTCAAGGTCTCACTTTTACCACAGAGAGCTGGTCCCAGGAACGCCAGAGGCCTCTACCCTTGGAGAATTTCTGAGGCCCGTACGTGACTCCCAAGTGCTCGTCCCTGGGCCCTTGACTCTGCCCATTCATTGGCTGTAGCGAGTGCTCCCCAGCGGCCCCTGAACACAGCACCTCTCTATTCTATTCTGTTCCATTTGATGTTTGGTTTGGGGGCCACAACTAAAGGTACTGAAGGCCTACTCCTGACTCCTGATGGGGCTCAGAGAACTTCTGTAGTACTGGGGGAATCGAATTGGGGTAGGTCACATGCAAGGCAAATGCCTTAAACTTGCCCCCCCCCACACACACTTTAGAGATATGGAAACTGAGATCCCAAAATTTGAGGGAAGGCCAGGAATTCCTTAGGCAGAAAATGGCAAAGACCCAGTTATTCTTGGTTTCAAATTGTATGTTATTTTCAGGAGCAAAGCTTTGGAGGGATGGCCAGACACACATGTTTACATACACATATGCACACATACACACACATACACATATACACATATATGGGCACACACATTCACACATTCTCACACATGCATGCATACATATACACTCATACACATATCACGAACACACACATTCAAAGATTCACACACTTACACACACACTCATGAACACACACATTCACACACTCACACATATACACACACATTCAGACACTCACACACAAACACAAACACACTCATAAAAACATTCACATACCTGAACACATATACACACTCACACATACATAGAAACACTCACACACATATGCGCAGAATACATGTTCACACACTCACATGCACACAGATTCACGAACATACTTTTACACATATTCATACATTCACACGTTCATACACACGTACCTACATACTTGCATGCACACACATTCCCATACATGCATCCATACACGTACACATGCATATATCATGAACACACATTCACAGACTCACACACTTACACATATACACATACTCATGAACACACACAATCATACATTTATACATATACACACATACACATATATATATTCACACACATTCACACACACACACATGCATGCACACACGTTCATACTCCCTCACACATCACAAGCACTTACACACTGACACATGCACACAGGGCCCCTGAGGACGGGCCCATGGAGGTTGTGGGGACTGTGGGTTTTTGGGGAAAATGCCCTGTGGGAACGTGGGGAGCCCTCAGGGGGGTGCAGGGGTTGGGGGAGAGGGGACGTGGCCGTTCGCGGTGGCGAAGGCTGCCTGGAGAAGCAGGAGAAACAAACTCAGTAAATAGCAACCGACTCCCTGACGGAGCAGCACCACAAACCACAGCGGCCCACAGACTCCGGAGGGGCTAAGGCGGGCCGGGCCCACCAGTCCCTGGGAGTGAGGAACGCCCCGGAGGGGATATCCGTGGGGCCCAGGCATGAGGGCAAGTTCATTCACCTCAGGAGAGAAGGCAGGTACTCAGCTGCCCGTGGGGGTCTGCTTCTGAGGGGGTCAGGAGGAGGACTCAGGCCCCGCTCTCCCTCTCTCCAGCACCCCATCCTCTCCCTCGCCCTAGAGGCCCGCAGAAATTCCCTGGGCAGCCCGAGGGACTGAGGGGCTCCCCAGTGCAGATGGGAGGAATGGCTGGTGTGGGTGCAGGAGGGAAGGCCTGTCCCTCCCTGTCCCCTCCCTGTCCCCTAACCCCCTCGCACTGAGCATCAGGACGCCCCAAACCTTCGCAGTCAGCCTGGGGGGCTGGGCAGGGCAGGGTGTGGAGGGAGCTGCCACTTTTCCCGAATGGAAAATGATGAAATCGGGGCTGGAAGCGGACTTTCCCAGGCTCTGGGGCTGCTGACAGAGGAAAACCTGAGCCCTGTGGGCAGGCAGGGGGTCGGGGCACAGGCAGGGTGTGGAGGCTGTGCGGGCTCAGGCCTGGCCACTCCTCCAGAGCCCTGGAGGGTCAGTTCCCTGGGCCCCGGGGAATCAGAGGTGAGTTATCAGAGGTGGGACCCAGAGGAGGCAGTGGAGACGGTCAGTTCCACCCTCTCCTGGGCGCCGTGGCTGTGATAGGCAAGTCCGTGTCCCTGGGGACTGCCTGGTCCCGTGTGTCCCCCCCCCCCCCGAACCCCTTACATGTGAGCACTTATTCACTCTGCTCCTCTGGCCTCAGATGGCCGGGCCTGCCTTGGCACCCTGTGGCCTCAGCCTGGATGTTTGACCTCTGTCCCCCAAGACCTCATGGTCCTCACTTCCTGGTCATCTTTGACCATCATCTTTTCAGATGCCCTCATTTCCGTGCAAGCGGCTTCCTGTGGATTCTGTTTGCAGTGGGTTGAGGGTTGGCTTCCCGCGAGAGATACGTCCGTGTCCTAAGTTCCTAGGACTTGTGACTTTGACTCTCTGGGTTCAAAAAGTGTCTTCCCGGGGCCGGAGCAATAGTACAGCGGGGAGGGCACTGCCTTGTAGGTGGCTAACCCGGGTTCAGTCCCCGATACCACATATGGTCCCTCGAGGTCACCAGGAGCAATCTTTGAGCTCCAAACAAAACCCCAAAAACGTGTTCCCGCACCCTCTTCCCCTCAAGCGTTGGGGCCCAACATGGGTTTGTTGGGCAATCGGGTTTCTGTGAATGTTGTTGAAGTTGTAGCTCTTGACATCTGGGACCGGGTGTCCTGTAGCTGATAATGGGTGTCCTTAAAGGAGGAGACTCAGGGCTGGAAAAAGCCTCGGGGGACGAGACACAGGCTCTGTGTGGTGCCCCAACAACACACCACATGCAGCCCCTGAGCATTGCCGGGTGTGGCCCCCAAACAAAACTAAACAGAACAAAACACCAAGAGGCGGAGACACTGAGTGAAAGGAGAGAAGACAGAGGGGGGTTATTGGGAGGGTGTGGTCACAGGTCATGATTGCCAAGGTTGCCAGGAGCCGCCAGAACTGGGAAGGGGGCCCCCGCACCCCCATCCCAGGGCCCAGGGAGGCCTAGCATCACTGTCAGCACCTCAAGCTCAGGCTATGACCTCCAGAGGGGAGAGCAGAAATTTCTGTTGTTTGAAGTCACCTAGTTAGTGATTTGCTAGGGCAAGTCACAGGACCCAAACATAATAGACCATAATTTTCTAATTTATTCTGTTTGTTGTCTGTAAATACCACCCCCTCTCCCCAACACACATACCAGATTTGAGCTCCAAGGAGACACAGTTTCATTTCTTTCTTTAAAATTTATTTATTTATTTATATTTAGTTAGGCACCATGAGGTGACAAAGTTACTCATGATTGGGTTTCAGGCACATGATGTTCGACCCCAATTCCTTCGCCAGTGACCACTTTCTTCCACCAATGCCACTCACCGCCGTCCACATTTGCTTCCCAACAAGGAGAGGTTTTTCTTAAAAAATATATATTATTATTATTTTAAACTTGGTGGGGCTGGGCTGGACTCGACCACACTTTGTGGTGCTCAGGGATCACTCCTGATGGTGGTCAGGGGACCCTGTGTAGTGTTCAGGGATCACTCCTGTTGGTTCTCGGGGATCACTCCTGATGGTGCTTGGGGATCATTCCTGATGGTGCTCATTCCTGATGGTACTCAGGGATCACTCCTAATGGTGGTTGGGGGACCCTGTGTGGTGCTCAGGGATCACTCCTGATGGTGCTTGGAGACCATTCCTGATGGTGCTCGGGGATCACTCTTGATGTTGCTCAGGGATCATTCCCGATGATGCTCACTCCTGATGATGCTCAGGGATCACTCTATGGTGCTCGGGGATCACTCCTGATGGTGCTCACTCCTGATGGTGCTCAGGGATCATTCCTGATGGTGGTTGGGGGACCCTGTGTGGTACTTAGGGATCACTCCTGATGGTGCTTGGGGATCACTCATGATGGTGCTCAGAGATCACTCCATGGTGCTCGGGATCACTCCTGATGGTGGTTGGGGGACCCTGTGTGGTGCTCAGGGATCACTCCTGATGGTGCTTGGAGACCATTCCTGATGGTGCTCGGGGATCACTCTTGATGTTGCTCAGGGATCATTCCTGATGATGCTCACTCCTGATGGTGCTCAGACATCACTCCATGGTGCTCGGGATCACTCCTGATGGTGCTCGGGGGACTCTGTGTGGTGCTCAGGGATCAAACCAGACTTGGCTGTGAGCAAGGCAAGTCCCATTAACTCCCAAAATATCTCTCCAGATTTATCTTTTCCCTTTTTAAAAATACTGGAATATTTTATGTAATTTTTATGGAGGCACCATGACTTACAATATTGTTCGTGATAGAGTTCCAAGCATATAATGTTGCTCGAAACATCATATCTCATACTCATCCCAGCATCCGTCTCAGCGGCCACCCACCCCTGTCCCCAGTCCCCTCTCATCCCCTCGGCTGATTCAGCTCTGGGGACCAGTTCTCAGATTCTGTGACCGTTAGCCAATGGTTAACGGTCCCATTGTTGTTGCTCCCATTCCTAAGTTTCTGTAATGTCCCACTGATGAGAGACTCATTCTAAGTCTGTCCCTTTCCTTCTGACTGACTTTACACGGCACACTGGGGACACGGGAGAGTGAGCCTTAGACACTGGTCCAGTGGCAGAGGCCTGGGACGCAGGGCTGGGGGCAGGGGCTCCCGGGGACGGACTTGGCTGCCCTACATTTGACCAACTGTCACAGCTCAGTGTGTTGGGAACTCAGACCCTTTTGGAGGGTCCACCTGGAAGAGCGGGGGGTGGGGGGAGCGGGGGCGAGGGGCATGGACCAGCCCTGCCCCACACAGGAGGGAGAACCAGCTTGGATCCTCTGCGCTGTGCTCCCTGCTTGGGCCTCGGAGAAAGTCGGTGTTGACCCCCGTGTCCTGCTGCTACCAAGGGGCTCCCTGCCTAGCCCATGTCAGATGCCTCAACTATTGGGACCAAGTGAGGCCCCAGCAACTTTCTCTGCAGGTTGGGCCTCCAGGGCTGCTGTGGATGGAGCAGGAGGAGGAGGAGGAGGTTGTGGGTTGGGGGCTGAGCAGAGAGAGTCCTGGGGGCAGCAGGGCAGGGACTGACCACGGGGGAGGTGGGCGTCCTTCTGTGGGACTGAACCGGCTGGAGACCTTTGCCGTCAGGAGGAAGGGGGGCTTCTCCTGCCAGAATCCGACAAAGGGTTGCCTTCCCTGCTCCCCCTCCTCCCTCTCCCTGTCCCTCCTCCCTCTCCCTTCCCAGATTCCAGCAGCTGCCATGAGTAAGGAGGCACAGTGGCTCTGCTGGACAGGAAGTGCTGACCGTGAGGCACTAAGTGGAGAGGACCGGAGGACCCCACTGACCCCACGGACCGCTGGACACTTGTGAGCAGGCCCCCCTGGGCCTTCCGGCGGAAATGCAGCAGAGTAAGAGCCTAGTCCACGTCAGCCAGGGCCACCCCCGGCACTGTGGGATATTGGTTGACCATCGTGCCTGGGACTCTGAGCCCCTGAGGGTGGGCGTGGTCTCCTGGCAACCACAAAGCCTCAGGGCGTGTCTCTGAGACCCTCCTGGCTCTAACAAGGCAGGAAATGGAAGAGTCTGGCTGAAGAGTCCAGCTGTTTTCTCCCTCCTTCCTCCTCTCTTTCTCTTTCCCTCCTTCTTCATCTCTTTTCTTGCTCTCCTTCATCCTCTCTGCTCCTTAATCGTTTCTTTTTTTTTGGCCACTGCAGTGGGCTTACCCCTGGCTCTGCACTCAGGGATCATTCCTGGTGGTGCTCGGGGGACCAAATGGGATGCTGGGGACTGAGTGGCAAGCACCCCACCTGTTCTACCATCAGTCTGGGCACTCCTCCTTCCTCTTCCTTCCTCTTCCTCCTACTCTCTCCTTCTTTCTCTCTCCCTTCATCTCCTTTATTCTTCCTCCTTTCTCTTTCCTTCCTCTCTCCCCTTCCTCCTCCTCCTCCCCTTCCTCCTGTTCCTCCCCTTCCTCCTCCTCCTCCCCTTTTTCCTCCTCCTCCCCCTTGTCATCCTCCTCCTCCTTTTCCTCCTCCTCTTTCTCCTCCTCCTTCTCCTCTTCCTCCTCCTCCTCCTCCTCCTCCTCCTCCTCCTCCTCCTCCTCCCCACCCGCCTTGAGGAAGCTCAGGAAACTGCACTGCTCTGGCTTTATCTCTCAAATGGGAATGCATTAACGTGCAGATCAAACAGGAAGGGGCATGGGGCGAGGTCTCAGAGCCGGAGCAGAGGGAGGACAGCCACAGGTCAGGGAGCACCGAGCCTGCCAAGGACCAAGGACCATCTACAGCAGTCACAGCATGGGTGTTGCATCTGCGGAGCGGCTGGGAGGTGTGGGTGCCCAGGGGCACCTGCCGGGCCCCTCACCCCGTCTCCCCGCAGCACACACGCTCAGAGCAGACAATGGCACCTTGTGTGAGCAAGAAGGAAGAGTGGGCACTAGGAATTGCTGATTTGGGCTGGGCCCCAAACTGACTGGGCAAGGGCCAAGCCACAGGGGGCAGAAGCAGCGCCAAGGTCTGGGGGCGTGGGGCGGGCAGGACGGTGCTGGAGATGCATTCAGGAGGGAGAGAAGGCGGCGGAGCCCACCCCCAGGAGCTCCTTGACCGCTGCAGTCCTGCGGGGCGGGAAGGCAGAGCGTGGAGGAGAGGCTGCGGAGGGGAGGGCAGGGCACTGGCGGGGCCTCCCGCGTGGCTTCCTTCCGCTCCCCCCCCCCCAGGGAAGCACTTGGGGAGCAAAGCCAGGCTGGATGGGAGCTGGGGAGGCCAAGCCCTGGCCTGAGCTCTGCTGCAGGCTTGGAGCTAGCCCTTTTCCACGCTGGGGTCCAAGTTCTGAGTGGCGGCGTCCATCGGAGCAATCTGGAGGGGCGCTGAGATGCTTCCACATTGGGGGGGGGGCGCGGTGAGGGGTTCCAGGGGGGACGGGCTGCAGGCCCCAGACCCAGGTGTAAACCCTGCTCACTGCCCGCTCTGCAGGAGCCGCCCTGGTTCCTGGCCCGGCTGGGGCCTGGAGCCTCCTGTCTGGGGCATCTCTGTGTTCCTGGTGGGGCTTTGGGACTCTCAGACCTCCCCCCCCCCCCCGCCGGGGGTCCCCCGGGGACCTCAGAGTTCCTCTGCTGGCAACAGCTCTGGGAACATCTTGCCCCACAGAGAGGAAGAATCCAGCAGTTAAATATCCCTCTTGAGCTGAGCCCAGAGCTGGGAGCCTGGGGACGCATTTCACAAGGCTTTTAAATAGGTTACCACGGGGCTACCTGTCACCACTCGAAACAACAGCCTGACGTGGGCCAGCCCCCCTCCCCCCACCCCGCTCTGTCACTGTTCCCTCCCTCCTCCCTCACCCCTGTTCTCCCGGGTCACTTTCCAAATACAGGACCAGCATTTCCGTTGGTCTGCTCAGGCCCCCTGTGAGGGGATGCCAGGCTGAGACCAAGTGCCTTTGGGGGGTCTGGGGTGGGGGCGGTGGATATGGAGCCAGAGGAAGACCCCTTTCGATTCTCCCCGGGATTGACTTGTCCACGCACTGCGGGAGGCTGGCCCCTTGCTGCGCAGGCGTCCACAATCATGTCCACACACTGGATTCCCTGACCCCACCACGACCCTGGACACACCAGGGGCTTTGGGTGTTCATTATTTCACTTGGGGCCACACCTTGGCGGTGCCCAGGGATTCCTCCTGCGTGGAACTTGGAGGAAGCTCCTGGCCGTGCTTGGGGGACCGCATGTTGCTGGGGTGGTATTCGGGTTCCTGCGTGCAGAGCTCAGCCCCTGGAGGTCTCCGCTGGGGCCGTGTGGCTCAATGGTCATGGCTGGGCTAAAGTTCTGCTTGCGCCCTCCTGCTCAGGTGCTCCCGTCTGCGGTCCAGGGGAGCAGGCAGGAAGTTGAGGTTGCTGTTGCTCACCTCTATGGGGGTGACAGGAAGTGAGGCGTTGGGAACCACCTGAACGGGCCCTGGATCTCCGTCTGCTCTGCAGGGGCGTGGGAGGGACGGGCCACCCTCCGGCGACTCCCTGCTTCTTGTCACTGCCTGTCACAGCACCGTCACGCAGGAATGTACCCGAAGTTCGCCACCTCTGGACGGATGATGACTTGTCAGACCGTCTCGCTGCCAAGGGTGTGACATTTCCTGAATTTGGCCTCAATTTGTCTTTTTCAATCTATTTGCTGATCGAAATGCTTTTCTGGAGGCTTCTTTCTTGGGGTGGGGCAAACGGCAGGGTGGGTCCCGGCCCTCGGTGTTGGCTCACAGGAGATGTGGACCCAGGCAAGGCCTTTCCTGCGCCTCCGACTGCTGCCTCGCTTCAGGGCTGGTGGAACAGGCCCCAGGAACTGCTCTGGGGTCCCTGCCCAGGACCACCTCCTTCTGGGCCTTGTCTGGAAGCCCATCGCCATTGCCGGCCCTGCCTGAGCGGCCCCTGACAAACCCCCACTCATTCACTCCTCCAACCAGCCATGAGCTGGGAACTTTTTTTTTTATTAATTCACCATGAATTACAAAGTTATTCATGATTGTGTAATGTTTCAACATCAATCTCGTCACCAGTGACCACCCCCATGTCCCTCCCACCCGCAGCCTGCCTCTACAAGGGGCACTTTTTCCTTTGTTAATCGCTTCTGACACTGTGGTTTGCAGCAGTGATGCCAACTGGGCTTCATACACAACGTGTTACCACCTTTCAGCCCCACTATTGTTCCCGGCTGAACAATTCTGCCCTCCGTGCTGTCATATCCCTGCCCTGTCCACACCCCCATCCCCAAGAGGCATATTTCCAACTGAAGGCCAGTTCTCATGTTCCTGGTTTCTGTTGCATTTGGGGCATTTGTTATTCCACTATTCTGTTTCACTGTGTCCCGAGTGAGAGAGAGGTTATTCTGTGGAGCTGGGCACTGTGACGGTGGAGGAGACTATGGTCTGGGGAGGCAACAGGTCCCTCATCCAGGGTCCCAGAGCTTGTAAGCATCAAGCTAAGGAGGATGTTTTTTAACCACACTGAAAAGCATTTTATCAGCCCATTTTTGTTTTTGAAAAATGAGGATTTTCTTAGTTTTTGTTTATCAATTTTATTTTAGGTCTACACCTACCTGGTGGTGCTCAGACCTGACTCCTGGCTCTGTGCTCAGGAATCACTCCTAGTGGGGCTCAGTAAACCCTATGAGGTGCTGGGGATTCAGAGTTTGCCACCTGCAAGGCAAATGCCCGACCCTCTGTACTATCACTCCGGCCCCAGTCACATCCCATTTTGTACATGGGGAAACTGAGGACTGAGCAAATATCTGAGTCACAGAGTCACAGATCTGGTAGCAGGGGAGGCCGAGACACTGATGACTTGCTTCTGTCTGCAGAGAGTTGTGGCCCTAACCACTGGGCTCCCTGGTCCCACACGGGGGACTCTGGTGCCCCGGGGCTGCCTGCCTGGGTGTGGTCAGGAGGCTTTGGTCAATCACAGCTTCTCAGATTTGATGGAGTTGGTGCAAAAGGTGATCCTGGGGTCCTGGGCATGAGCCCCCGTCCCCCGCCCCGAGGACCAGCCCCTGGGAGCCCCTTGTTCTGTGGGGTGGACCTGGAGCCGTGGCCTCTGCTCCTCTCGCCATAGATGTCAGACCCCTGCTCCCATGTTC
Source organism: Sorex fumeus (assembly GCF_029834395.1). Taxonomy (NCBI): domain Eukaryota; kingdom Metazoa; phylum Chordata; class Mammalia; order Eulipotyphla; family Soricidae; genus Sorex; species Sorex fumeus. Next base: position 56,969,700 of record NW_026606118.1, read on the forward strand.
GTGCGTCCCCGGGCCATGCGAGGACACTGGCTTGGGGTGGGGGGGGGGCGGTGGCCGCCCTAGGTTCCCGGCGAGGCCCAGTGCAGGGCGGCCTTCGCACTTCCTGCTGCGTCAGCGTGTGGTCCCACACCCTGTCGTCGCAGTCTCACGGACAGGGTGGGTGCTTTCTTTCCAGGACATTCCATTCCAGATGCACCGAGGGGACGTCTATGGGGCCAGAGCCCGGCCGCAGCCACGAGTGAGCTGAGGCTGTGGTCAGTAGCTTCCTCAGAGTCTGTTGGTCAGACTCGGGGTGTGCTGGACCTGCTGGCAGGCTCCTGGGCACTCCTGACTGGGTCGGGGGGCTTGTGGTTGTAGGTCTGAGTCTCTGGGATGGATCTGGGTGTCGTCTGGGCAGCCATCTGTTTCCTCAGTTTGAGACGGGTGCAGTGGCACAGTCAAAGGGACCACAACCTCTCCTGTCAGAGAAATTCAGTGCTCCCCCTCCTGTGGATGTGGGCAGAATTGGACTCAAGTGAATCTTCCTTCCTTCCCTCCTTCCTTCCTTCCTTCCTTCCTTCCTTCCTTCCTTTCTTTTTTTCTCTCTTTCTTCCTTATTAAAAAGCCATGATTTACAAAGTTACTGATCGTTGCATTTTAGGCATACAATAATTCAACACCAATCCCACCACCAGTGTCAACGTCCCTCCACCAGTGTTCCCAGACTCCCTCCCCATCCCGCCCCTCACTCCACCCCTGCCTGTCAAGTCAAAGTTCCATTGGCTGCCACTTAGGGCTCATGCTTTCAGTTCTGTGGAGTCTGTGTTTGGAATATGTGGGTGTGCGCCCCTCCCTCATGTCACTGGTCTAACTGGAACCCTGTCTGGAACACCCCTATGGGAAAGTCTGGAGAGTTCTCAGGACACTGAGGGTGGACTTTAGAATTTACATATGACCCAACTACTCCACTTTTTGGCCTTGAGTGAATTTCTGAGCCTGTAGACTTGTCCGAAGATGTTCAAAGGGCACCGTGAGTGAGTATCAAGCCTGGAGGCTGCCCTAAAGTCCAGCTGTGGCAACAGATTGGGGCCCCTGCTGAAATACTACCCAACGCCGACAGCTGTGAATCTTGACAACTAGAAATGGATGTGACACAGTCCAGGGAAGTCTCCCACACGATCCTCTTTTGACAAAGTTAAAACTCATTGAGTTTAAAAAGTAAAATGAATTGGGATCCACGGGGGACAGTGACACTCGAGGAAATCTTTAAGGAAGAGGGCTGATGGTGAATGGGGGGATTTAATCGTGCCGGCACGGGTGGAGGGTCAGTGCGCCCTGGCTGATGCCACCCTAGACATGGCGGGGTGGGCTTATGAATGCTTATTCATGTATTATTAGAACCATTGTGCTAGCATGCAATTATTTTAATGGATTAATTCAATTATTGTATTATTAATACAAAGCCCAGGGCTCAATGGGCAGAAGCACATATACTGTAGGCAAGTGGTCCAGGTTTCATCCCTGGCCCCACATGATACCCTGGACACCCCTAGGAGTGACCCCCAACCCCCAGGGGGGACTGGGCCGGGGCAGCCCCCAGCATCCCTGTAAACCAAAACCCAAACCTTAAGAATCAAAAATACCTAATTCCAATTCAGCTGTGCACAGACCCTTAACAGTGTCACGGGTCAAGGAGTCTCTAAGCCCAAGACCCAAACAGAACGCACCAAAGCAAACAAAGGCCTGGACTGAGTGTTATTTTTCATTTTCTGGGGGAAATAGGAGAAGATAAAGGGCATGAACTAGGAAGGCCCTCATTAACGCTCCCCCGACCCCTAGCGACCCCCAACACACACAGACATCTACACACACACACACACACACACACACACACACACACACACTGTCCATAGAGCATCAGGAAATGTTTGACAGAGAGTGAGCTTGGCAGTCTTGGCTATGGGGCCCTAGTAAATGTCCCTAAATTCACTTTTCTATCGCTGTGTCACTCACTGTCCCCTCTGTCCCCATCCTAGGCCCCCACTTACCACCTAGGATGCAGTATGTTGTTATCCCAGAGCTGCTTCTGCATGTCAGAGGTCAGGGCACAGTGGATCTCCGTTCTCTGCTCACAGCCTGGCAGGGTGAACTCCAGGTGTGAGTGAGGCTATGGGGCCTCAGAGGCCTCCTCTGCCAGGCCCTTGTGGCTGTGGGGCCGAAGGCCTCCCTGTGGGTGCCGCTGCTGTTCCCTGCCCAATGTGGCAGTGGCTTCTTCCAGGTCAGCAGGAGACTGGGGCTGGCACCTCTGCCCATGGCCGGTGTGTCCTCTAGACTCAGTAAGGCCCCAGCAGCCCCCGGAAGGAATCCCGAGGAAAATGTCTGCAGGTACCATTGATCCCATTCCCACAGGCTGCGCGTGAGCCCAGAGGCACTGCCGCCTGCATCCCGGTGCCACCGCCTCCAAGGCACCTGGTCAGGGATCTGTGAGCACCAGGACTGCAGTGTGGGCTCCCTGGCATGCCCCACAAGTAAGCCCTGCACCCGGAGTGCGACTGTAGCCACCCAGCACTGCAATGACTAGAAAAGGATGTGGAGGAAAGGGAAGACGCACATCAGAGATACACCACCAGGGCGAGATGCCTGGGATCTTTTATCGCGGATTATTCATCGCAAGAAATAGAAAATAAATGATTTAGGACCTGTCTTTGGGGCAGACTTGGGTGGTGGTGGGAAAATTGGAAGTAATGGTGGACGGAAGGTGTCATGGTGGTGGGATTGGTGTTGGAATATTAAATGTCATAAATTATTGCGAACATCTTTAAAAAAGAATTGTTTTAAAATATCGGGCTCTTAATTAGGTGGAACTCTTAGTGTGCTTGAATGAGTAACTAATTGTTAAAACTATAGCAGAACAATAGTACATTGGGTAGGGAAGGATAGTGGCTAGGGCACTTACCTTGCATGTGGTTGACCAGGGTTCAATCCCCAGCTTCCCTAATGGTCCTCTGAGTCCTCCAGGAGTGATTCCTGAGTACAGAGCTAGGAGTAAGCCCTGAGCACTGCTGAGTGTGGCCCCCCCCCAAATCAAAATAAAGAAATAAAGACATTGAAAAAAAAGCTACAGCCAGTGAGGTCAGGCTGCCCTAAAAATTCTCCCTCAAGCTCAAGTCAACGGATCAGAAACTTTTATTCCTTTGCCTTTGCTGTATAATGTGAGCTGATCACGGGAGTGACACCACAAGTCCTGTCGAGACCCAAGGGGCAGTGGCATGGGCACAGATCACCCCTGTGGTGCTCAGGGCTGACTCATGGTTCTGTGCTCAGGGATCACTCCTGGCAGGGCTCAGAGACCATGTGCAGTTCAGGGATTTGAACAGGGCACAGAGCAAGGCTGGAACCTTCACTTTAAATTTTAAAAAATTAAAAAATTAACTTAAAAAATTTTAAATTTAAATTGAAGATCTCTTCAAAAATTTTTTAAGATGTTCTTTTGTTGGGCTGGAGCGATAGCACAACAGTAGGGCATTTACCTTGCAAGCCACCGGCCCGGTTGAGCCGGGGGTTCAATTCCTCTGCCCCTCTTAGAGAGCCTGGCAAGTTAACGAGAGTATCTCACCCACTTGGCAAAGTCTGGCAAGCTCCCTGTGACGTATTCAATATGCCAAACACAGTAACAACAAGTTTCACAATGGAGACGTTACTGGGCCCGCTCGAGCAAATTGATGAACAACGGGAGGACAGTGCAGTGCGGTGCTTTTTGGGTCACACCTGGTAGTGCTCAGGGGTTACTCCTGGCTCTGCACTCAGGAATTACTCCTGGTGGTGCTTGGGGGACCGTATGGGATTGAACCCAGGTTGGCCGCATGCAAGACAAGGTTACCTGCTGTGTTATCGCTCCAGCCCCTTTGGGAGTCTTTCTACACCTTGGTTTTCCACTTTATGAAGATAGGGGTATAGTTTCTATCCTGCAGGAACCATGGAACGATGGCACGAAGGATGCGGGTGGAGGTATTGGGGTTCATTTGGACACTGCAGAAAGAGGGACCATTGAGGTCTCTGGGCCTCAGGTTGTGGGTCCTGCCCCTGGGCTGATGGCCTAGTACGGGAGGGCAAGTATTAGCCAGACAATAAAGCTGGTGAAACCTGGAAATCGGTCCACTGAAAATGACAAAGAAACTTCTGCAAGAAATGATTGAAGAAAAGCAAAAGATGCTTCCTCCCCTCCCCCCCCACCAGCCATGGAAAGAAGTATGGTATCTTTGTCCAAACTCAACACTGAGAAGACCTCAACGTTTTCCAAGTGAATTGCAAATGTGTTTGTTTTTGAGCCACACCCAGTGGTGCTGAGGCTACTTTGCTCTGCCAGAACAAGCACGGCGGCGCTGGGATGTACCTGGGCCTCTCACAGCAAAGCTTGGCCACCAGCCTTTCCACAGTCTCCTCGGTTCATTCATTGTAGGTTTGACACACGCCCATCACAATGCCAGCCGGACTTTATGGGGGCCAGGCAGGTGAGGCATGTTGATAATGAAATTCTGAAATTGTGTAGAGAGCCAAAGAAACTAGAAGCGTTCCAGCCACTTTCCTTTTGTTTCATTTTAGGACCACACTCTGTGGTGTTCGAGGCTTATACCTGACTTTGCCTCAGGGATCACTCCTGGAGGGACTCGGGGACCAGACGGGGTGCCAGGGATTGAAACTTGGGTTGCCTATGTTCAAGAAAAACACCCACGATTCTGCTTTTTCTCTGGCCCAAGCTCAAACAATTCTCTCCCCGCTCCACCCTGGGAATATTGAGACACTGTGATTTACAAAGTTGCTCATAATAGAGTTGTTTCGGGTGTATGATATTCCAACATCAATCCCTCCACCAGTGTCCCAGGTTATCTTGCATCCCCCAAGCCCACCCCTGTGGCAGGCATATAACAAATTTATTTTATATTAAGTGGTCCAATAAAATTGAAAGGAATGGCAGAAATTATCAGAAAATAAATCAATAAAAGTCAGTTTGTGATGATGAGTCGTTATGTTTTTAACCTTTCTTAATCCAGTAGAGTCCAACTGTAGTCACCTTTGGTGAGTGTCATACTTAATGCCACATGATGGGAAGTTTCTTCTGACCTTTAAAGGCGAACTCAAGAGGCTGGAGGGATAGCACAGCGGGTAGGGCATTTGCCTTGCATGTGGCTCACCTGGGTTCGATTCCCAGCATCCCTGAGCACCACCAGGAGTAATTCCTGAGTACAGAGCCAGGAGTAACCCCCATGCATCGCCAGGTGTGACCCCAAAAAACAAAAAAGTAATAAATAAATAAAAGGTGAAGTCATATAGCTCTGGGGAAAAAATTAAAAAATGAAATAAATTAAAAAAAACAAGTCAAGATTATGACAGTATAAAATCAGAGGAATCAAATCAGCGATGTCCTGACAAAGAGATGGAAACACCTAAGGATGAGAGAATAGAATAGCCAGAAAGATAAAACTTGACCTAAGCACAAAAATTAACTCACACTGAGTTAGAGCTCACAGTGAAGGGGCCCAAGGGCTGGCCTGCAGGCATGAGGCTGGGACCCTGGTGCTGGAGGATTCTTCGGCCACCACCGAGTGTGTGAGCTGTGACCACAAACAGACCAAGCATGGACGCATCCTGAGCCAGGTGGCCGCCTCCTCAGTCAGGTGGACGTGCTTGGTCCTCAAGCAGATGGTTGTATCCTCAGCCCATCCTCACTGCAGCACATGGGAGGGAGAGTGGGAGGGAACGTAAAACCCCAAGGGGTAAGAGTTCGAAAAAATACACGTGAAAATCTCGGTGTCCTGTGTCAGATGGAAGATGTTGTAAATACCAAGAACATGATCTAGTGACAGAAAAAATGGGTGACTTGGGCTTCGTCAAAATGAACTTCTTTTCTGCCCAAGGCACTTGAAAAGACAAGCTCAGGTCTGGAAAAGAATATTTGTAAATCATCTCTCTGACAAAAGATATCTCTCAAAACTCAAAGATTACCCAATGGGGGAAAAATGGGTAAAGGATTTTTAAAAACACTTCATCAAACAGCATAAGAATGACAAATGAATGGGGCTGGAGTGATAGCACAGCAGGTAGGGTGTTTGCCTTGCACGCGGCCGACCCGGGTTCGATTCCCAGCATCCCATATGGTCCCCTGGGCACCACCAGGAGTAATTCCTGAGTGCAGAGCCAGGAGTAACCCCTGTGCATCACTGGGTGAGATCCAAAAAACCAAAAAAAAAAAAAAGACAAATGAAGCCATGAAAAAAATATCCAACCTCATATCCCATGAGGGAGATGCAAAAATGAAACCTCAGTGAGATTCCCCTCTCCTCCCCCCGTCTCAGAATGGCAGTAATAAAAAAACACTGGCCAAACCGAGTTCCTGGGAACAGAGCCATCTCAGACCATTGGTGGCATGCAAGTTCTCTGGCTACTTGGTTTTTGGTTTTGGTTTTTGGGTCACACCTGGTGGTGCTCAGGCTTACTTCCGGTAAATTACTCCCAGTCGTGCTTGGATGACCATGCGGAATCGAACCCGGGCCAGCCGTGTGCAAGGCAAAAACACCCTCCTCACTGTGATATCACTCCGGCTCTGCCCCAGCTGCTTGGAATCTGTGCCGGCTATGCGTTTCTAACAGTTGAACGTCATGTGCCGAAGAGCTCCACTTCCATGTAATTCCTCCAGAGAAACGGAAACTTTTCTTCATGTGCAAACCTGCCCCAAACTACTCATAGTAGCACCATTTGTCATAGTCGAAAGACATTTGGAAGCCACCCAAATGTTTGTTAGTGGGTGCAGGGTTCAACCAAGCCAAAGACTGGAGTGCCAGTTCTCAGCCAGCAGGAGCGGCACAGCCCCAGCGGGCGGACGGACTCTCAGACACTGGTGTGTGAGAGGCCAGTCTGGAGGCTGCTCCGTTTGCTCGATGAAGTCCGAGACAACAGCAGGGGGAGGAGAGTAATGTGACTTAGGTCGCGGTACGGGAAGTGCAGGATGTAAGGGCCGGCACGAGGGACTTTGGGGGTTCATTGGACCTCGATCATGGTGGTGGTAATATGAATCTACACGTGTCTTGAAATGATAGAACTAAGAGGAAAAGCAAGTACATTTTACTGTATTTAAAATTTTTATTGTAATTTTTTTTTGGCTTTTTGGGTCACACCCAGTGGTGCACAGTGGTTACTCCTGGCTCTGCACTCAGAAATTACTCCTGGCAGTGCTCAGCATATGGAATGCTGGGAATCGAACCCGGGTCGGCCGCGCTCAAGGCAAACGCCCTATCCTCTGTGCTAGCGTTCCAGCCCCTTTATTGTAATTTTAAAGAGATCGAAAACAAAATCGACCATAGGCAGGGACGCCAAGGGAGAGAGAGGCGCTTGATTCTTGGGGAGCAGATCTTCTCCTTCTGGACAGGACACTGTGTCCCTGCTCGCTGCGGATCTGTTGAACGAAAGCGATCAACAGATCAATAACATATGAACTTGGCCAGTCGAGGGAGGGATGTTGCCAGGAGACCAGGCATTAGGCTCTGGGGCAGAAGATTCTAGAGGTAGAGGCAGAGGACTAGAAATGGCCAGTGCTGCGTGGGAAAGCAGGCAGGACCCAGATGCGTGCTCACTTCCTGCAGGCCTGAGGACTGACGCCAGACCCCCCTTTGCGGTCCCCCTGCCCCCAGACTCACTGGGTCACTCAGGTGAAGGAGGAAGTGCTCCCTCCCGCTCCCCTCCCAGGTGGCCCTAGGCGTGACCTACTTCTACCTGCCTGTGCAGGTAACCGCCCCCACCCGCTGCTATTTTTACCCCAGTGGGATTCCCAGCTATTTTTACCAGCCCAGCTATGAGGCAGTTGGGGTTCCTCCCTGAGGGAGACCCCCCACCCCGGATGGACATTCACTTCCTGCCCTCTCCCAGGGAGGACCTCTGCTTCCCTCTCCACCCCCACGTTTCGTCTCGGCTGCTTCAGTGCTCCCCCTTGTTTACAAGGGCAAGTTCAAACTCTTGACAAAGGGGGCACTGGAGTGATACCACAGCGAGTAGGGCATTTGCCTTGCACGCGGCTGACCCGGGTTCGATCCCCAGCATCCCATATGGTCCCCCGAGCACCGCCAGGAGTAATTCCTGAGTGCAGAGCCAGGAGTAACCCCTGTGCATTGCTGGTGTGACCCAAAAATTAAAAAAAAAAAGAATAAACTCTTGACAAAGGCTCCTTACTGGAAACTTCCTTTTTTTTGCTTTTTTGTTTTTTTGTTTGGTTGGTGGGGGTGGCATCCCCTTCAGTGCTCAGTGCCCACTCCTGGCTCTGCACTTAGGAATTACTCCTTGTTGGCTCAAAAGACCAAATGGGATGCCGGGAATCGAACCTGGGTCTGCTGAGTGCAAGACAAGCACCCTCCCCACTGTACTATCTCTCTGGCCGACCCCTGAAACCTCCCTTCCATCTCTCCACACCTGCTGGTGAGGCCACCCGCTTCCTGTCTGTCCCCTCTGAGGCTGGGAATGTCCTCTGACTTACATCTCCTCTGGGCCAAATGTAACCGGTCTCTTCGGTGTGGGGCAAATGCCACTCCGGGAACCCCACTGGAGGCCCCCGCCCAGCCGGGAGGGTTTACACCCTTTTGCCAAAGAACCATTATCCCAGGATGTCGGCCCTGGTGATGTCGGTCCGTGGACCGCTCTCTTCTGGGTTCTTGGGGCTGGGCCTGGCCCACTTCGAGGCCTCCCCAGAGAGCGTGAGGGGGGCAGGGTCCCCTCCACCCTCCAGGTGGCCTCGCGTGCCTGGGCTCCCTGGCACCCGCCTCCCCAGGGTAGGGCAGGGGCCCTGGCGGCCAGGCTCTCCGCCTCAGTGAATCAGCAAGCCCTTCCCAGTGCCCGAGTGAACTCGACGCTCAGAAGTGGAGGGAAGAGGTTGCCCGGGCAGCCACCGTTCCTGGGGAAGCCTGGATGGGGAGGGAGGGGACACTCAGGGGACTACAGGGTCCCCCCCCAGACGTCTATTCCACCTTCCCTCAAGCCACTGCCCACACTTTCTGCCCTTCCTGCGGAGAGTCCTCCCCCCGCCTGCCCTCTGTCCTCCCCTGCCACCTGTTCCTGGGCCCCCTGGACACCCAGAATTCTCTTCCTGGCCTGCTCGGATCCTACCATGTTGGTGTCCCTGTTCCCTGGGACCCCGCCTCCCGACCCCTGAAGAGAACTTACATTGTTGGGCCCAGGAAGGCCTGAAGTCCTGAGGGTAAGATGGGGGGCCTCCCTGTCCCCCGAACCTATGCAGGCCCCCTCACCAACACTGGTGCCAGCTCCTCACTCTGCCCCTGCAGTGCGCTCGGGGTCCCCAGTCCTGGGGGTTCTCAGACCCCTCCAACTGCCCATGAGCTAAACTCAACTCATCACTTCTCTCCCTCTCCTTCTCTGTGCCCGCGGCTCTGCTCTCCAAGCCTGGAGCCCTCGACCCCGTTTCTACTCTGGGCTCTGGCCCACGTGGGTCAGCGAGTGTAGCCACTTCCTGCCTTCTGCTCTCGTCCAAGCCCGCGGCCGCCTACACAGAAGGACCCAGGGGCTCCCTCCAGTTGGCCGTTCCCAGAGCAGAGTGCCAGAGACTTAGGGAGACGATGAGGTGTGCATGGTGGGGAACCAGCTTTGGGGAGCACGTCCTGTTGGCTGAGTGGCCTGACCAGGCCACCGTCCACTCAGAGTATCTGGCTCCTTCTTTGCCAGGACCCCCAGCCCTGGGGGCAGTACGTGTGCATGTGTGTGCGCGTGTGCGTGTGCATGTGTGTGTGATAACGAATAGAGATGACAGGATGGAAGGGTCTGGAACTTTGGCATACTTGGTATACTTGATTTGGCCTTGTCCAGCCGGGCTCCCTGCCTCCATGCCCGCCTTTCCACAGGATCTAATGCTCCCATGGGCTTTCCTTAAGAGATGCCCTCCTCTTGGGCTGGAGCGATAGCACAGCAGGTTGGGCGTTTGCCTTGCACGCGGCCAACCCGGGTTCAATTCCCAGCATCCCATATGGTCCCTTGAGCATCACCAGGGGTAATTCCTGAGTGCAGAGCCAGGAGTGACCCCTGTGCATCGCCGGGTGTGACCCAAAAAGAAAAAAGAAAAAAGAAAAAAAAGAGATGCCCTCCTCTTAAGTACCTGATGGATTCATGTCTGATATTGAGGTCTTTAATTCACTTTGATCTTTGATTTACTTTGACTTTTGTGCCTGGCATTAGACAGAGGTCAGAGTTCATTTTTTTTTTTTTTGCAGATACCTATCCATTTTCCCCAGCACCACTTGTTGAAGAGGCTTTCCTTGTTCCATTTCATGTTTCTTGCTCCTTTGTCAAAGATTAAGTGGTCATATATTTGGGGGTCTGTGACAGAATATTCAACTCTGTTCCATTGGTCTGCAGGTCTGTTTCTAGCCCAATACCATGCTGTTTTAATTACTACTGCTTTGTAGTGGAGTTTGAAGTTGGGGAAGGTGATGCCATCCATCTTCTTTTTTCTCAAGGATTGCTTTAGCTATTCACGGGGTTTTTTGTTCCATATGAATTTTAGGAGTGTTTTGTTTATTTCTTTGAAGAATGTCATGGGTATCCTGATAGGGACTGCAATAAATTTGTATAGTGCTTTGGGCAGTATTGCCATTTTGATCATGTTAATCCTCCCTATCCATGAGTAGGGGATGTGTTTCCATTTCCTAGTGTCCTCTTTTATTTCTAGAAGTAGTGTTTTGTAATTTTCCTTGTATAGGTCCTTCACCTCTTTGGTTAAGCTGATTCCGAGGTACTTGATTTTCTGATAACCTCTCAGTGTCTGTACTGAAAACCATAATGCCCAAAAGTAGAGAGAGTATGGGGAATATTGTCTGCCGTGGAGGCAGGGGGAGGGTGGGGAAGGGGGGGTGTACCGGGGACATTGGTGGTGGGGAAAGGGCACTGGTGGAGGGATGGGTGTTTGAACATTGTGTGATTGTAACCCAAACATGAAAGCTTGTAACTATCTCATGGTGATTCAATAAAATTTAAAAAAAAAAGAAAAGAAATAATTTTAACAGCATTGTAAGCCACGCACTCTCAATAAATAAATTTTTAAAAAAAATTTTATTAGTGAGACATCATGAGGTGTGTAAACACACAAAAAATAAAACGGCCAGCGGTCAGGCCGCTTCCCCACTCCAGGGAGGTCGATGGCGATGGTCAGGTGAAGGAAGGAAAGGAGGCCAAGCTGGTTGGTCTTAGCAGCCGTTTATTACATGGAAGAGCTGTATGTCATGGAGGCCTCAGGAATCCTCCAGCACGTGCTCCTTTGTTCTCTCAGCTTCTGTCCTCAGCCCCATCTTCCCAGGTTCTCTGATGCACGTGTCCCCCCAGAGAGCCCTGAAATCTCCCTTATATAGATCATAGTACCTCTAAAGGGCGCAATATAATGATGTCATCGAAAGGAGTTACAGAAAGAACATTGAGGCGGCAAACATACATTGTTTGCTTACATCCGCAGGCCAGTAATCCTGGCCTCACCTTTTCACAAGCTACAAGCACTTAGATTAGCACAACAAAGACCAGTCTGCTAGAGCTTGGAATCTACATCTCCAAAAAGGCAGTGTCATCCAAGCTAGTCAGGACACACAGGAAACTGCTTCTAGGACGTGTTTCTCCTCTCCTTGTCCAACCAACATATAAGCATACATAATATTAATCATTTTGTATGGACACAGTAAGAAATACTTTGGGCTTATAGAATTGCTCTCCTAGGGCCATCTCGATCTCAGACTGCAGTGCTCAGGCCAGATATCTTTTCTATTCCTAGCAGCAAGGTCCTAGTCTCGTCATTACTATTGGATCATGACATCATTTGCCTATGATCAACCTCTTAACTTGTAGTTAAGAATCGTGGCACCTTGGCCTGGCCCATCGCAATGCCAGGGTAGCACATAACTTACCGGCTTGCCCTGGTTCCATCCAGTCCCACGTCGGGACCCTGCCCTTGGAGTGCTAGGAAGTGAGGGCAACTGAGGCTTAAGCTGAGAAGACAGATGCCCAGGAGTGAATAATATTCAAAGCCAATTAAATCCTAAGTTATAAAGCATAATATTAATTAATTGTCTTCCTGTATCTATACAAAAGGACATTGCATTAAAGTAAACTGCTCAAAAGACATAAGGAGAGGAGAAAGACAAAATTAACTTACAGTACAGCTTCAGTGTCTAAGAAGGATGAGACCTTACAAATTGGTTGGGGAAGAGAGCATAGAAGTGGTTACAGACAGACAAAGTAATGGGAGTGACTCGGGAGCACTGTGATGGGTACAATCTGATAAACCTAAGCTCCATGTACTCCAACAATGAGGTACAGTTGTAGACTTAAAAATTTTTGTGCTTGGGTTTCAATTATACAATGATCAAATACCCATCCCTCCACCAGTGCCCATTTCCCACCACCACGGATCCCAGTATCCCTCCCACCCCCCATCCCCCCTAAATAAATTTTTTTAAAGGAAAAAAAAGAGAGAGATGCCCTCCTCCTTCCTCTGGGTGGAAGAAGCTTCACCTACTTACAGGCTCCTGGGAGTCCCTTTTCCTCTGGGTCCAGATGTTCCCAAACCTATTTCCAGAGGAGAAAAGTCCCCTGGAATCTGCCATCCTGAAGCCAACCAATGGAAAGCGCCCGCCCCAAATGCACCCAAGGTTACTAACCCCAGACCTGGGCCAGCCCAGCACCCCCGGCATCCTTGGGGTGCAGTTGCCCATTTTGGGAGACTCTGCTGTGACCATTCATAGCCCTACCACAGCCTCCCCAAGGGAACTGCATCTCCCAGGAGCTCCACCCCAGGGGGGAGCCTGCCAGAAAGGGAGTGGCTTTTACAGGCTCCACCCCCGGGACTCAGCACTAGCTGTTGGCCCCATCAAGGATGTCCTCCTTTGTTTCTGTCCTCCTAGTCATTTGCTTTGGTTCTGACCCAGGGTCAAGACCTGACCATTCCACACCTGTCAATGGCTGGCCTGGGCATGGAGGCGGGCATGGAGAGATGCTCTGTAGTATATCAAGTGGGCTCAGGTGAGAGCCACTGTCCTCCCTGTTTCTCGAGGATGTCAAGTCCCTGGTGAGCCCCATATGGACTAGGCAGCCCATTATACAGAGGAAGAAAGTTGAGTCCCCAGGGTCTAAAGGGAGGCTTTGATGCAGGGTGCAGAGCCGGGAGGATTGAGGTCCGATGCTCTCAAGGGCTCTCTTTCCAGCCGTCGGGGGTCTCTAGGAAGATTGCAGGTGGCTGGGACACACCAGGACGAGGCAAAGCAGGCTGGGAAAGGCTCCCTGACCACCCCAACACAGCTGCCGAGGCTGTGTGGGCCCGACAGCCTCGCTGCCTCTGTCCGGCCTGGAGAGGCGCAGAGGCGCCTCTGGGCACCCCTCTCTCCCCAGTGCCCGTGAGCCCACCCCGCCACCTCCCGCCCCGCCACTCTGGCTGCCTTCGGTTTCCTGGGACCACAGCCCTGCTGGTCTCCAGGCCTCCCTTCCCGCCTTTAATTCAAGCAGGAGTCACGAACCCTTTTAATTTAGGAAATCAAAGGCCAGCTGCCGAGCCGGCCACACCTGATTGACGGGGCTGCCGGCCTGGCCGGGTGGGCCTGGGGAGGGGGCACAGACCCATGGACCCCGCCTGAAGAAGGGCCACGGCCACTCGGTGGGGGGCGGCTGCCGGCTGCTCAGAGAAGCTGCGGAATGCCATGCTCTCACTGTGATCCGAGACACTCCCGCCCGCTCCTGCCCAGGCCCTCCAGGCGGGGTCCCAGGGTACCCCCATGACACCAGATTCTTCTTTTCTTTAAGTTTTTGGGAATAATTAGGAGACTAGCACAGAGGGTAGGGCGTTTGCCTTGAACGCGGCCGACCTGGGTTCGATTCCTCTGCCCCTCTTGGAGAGCCCGGCAAGCTACCGAGAGAATCCCGCCCACAAGGCAGAGCCTGGCAAGCTCATTGTGATGTATTCAATATGCCAAACACAGTAACAACAATGAACAACGGGAGGACAGTGCTACAGTGCTACAATTATGAGACACAAAGTTTCAAAGTTGTTCATGGTTGAGTTTCAGTCCTACAGTCTTCCAGGTCACTACCTGGACCAGTTTAGCCCTCCCAGCATCCCTCCACCAGTGTCCCAGTTTCCCTCCCGCCCCCCGGCGTGCCTCTATGGCAGACACATTTCCCTTTCCTTTTTCCCTTTAGACACTGTGACTTGCAACACTGTCCCTGAAAGGGTCATGACCATCACTTTACCCCCTTCCAGCACCCGGTTCTGTCCAGAGAACTCCCTACTCATTGTCATGGACAGTGGTCCCTTCTCTGACCTAACCTCCCCACAGCCCACACTGCCACAAGGACTAGACCTGCTGACCTTGGTTTCTACTGTCTTTCGAATATTGCTTCCCTACTGTGTTTCTTTATATCCCCCGTAAAGAGTGCGATCATTCTACGCCTGTCCCTCTCCCTCCGACTCATTTCACTCAGTATAAGACTCTTCATTCCATCCATGTATCAGTAAATTGCATGACTGGACTTTCTCCTTAATGGCTGCATAGTATTCCATGGTGGAGATGTACCATAGTTTATCCAGTCGTCTGTTCTTGGGCACTCGGGTTGTTTCCAGATTCTGGTGACTGTGAACAGTGCTGCGATGAGCACTGGAGTGCAGATGGCTTCTCTGCATCGTGCATTTGGGTCGTTAGTGTGTATTCCCAGGAGCAGAATTGCTGGGTCCAATGGAAACTCAGTTCCTAGTTTTTTTGATGCATGGCCATAGTGATCATGTCCATATTGTTTCTTGATGCATGTCCATATTGTTTTCCCTAAAGGCTGGACCAGTTGGCATTTCAACCAGCAGTGAACGAGGGTCACAGATGCGGGGACAAAGGCCATGATTTCTCATCTCCAAGAAGGTGGAAGAGGAGCGTGGGGAGCCTGTTCTAGCTTTTCTAGATTGTGTCTCATCTGTTTACGAGGCATGATGGAGCGCAGGGACGAGGCCAAGACAGACTCACTGAACTCAAGCCAGCGATGCCTCTTGCCTGGGGGACACAGAGATCTGACCTCCACCTAGAAATCACAGAGACTTGGGAGAGAGTGTCCAGGGTCCCTGTGCCTTTAGTTTCCTTCTTCCTTTTCGAGATGACCAAGACAGGGGAACTCCAGGACCCCCAGAAGCTGCTGCTGATTTAGCAGTGGAATCCCTGTTCATCAGGGGTAACGGTCTGTACTTTTCCTCCTCAGTAACGTTGCTGTCAGTTCCAGAGATCAGTGTGTGATATTGACACACACAATGGAATATTATGCAGCTCTCAGAAAGAACAAAATCATGCAATTTGCAGTTACATGGGTGAACTGGAGGATATCATGCTGAGTGAAGTCAGACAGAAGGACAGGGACGGATACAGAACGATCATTCTTACATGTGTGACTTAAAAAGACACAGGGGGGTAACAACAAAGATCCAAAGGCAACATAACAGCAAAACTGATCCACACAATTGAGTTGGGAGGGTTGGGGGGGGGGTTGAGAGGGAGGGATCTTAGGGTTCTCGGGAGAGGAAGGGGTTACACCGCTGGTGGGCGTGGTGTTGGAATTATGTGCATAAAATCATTATTAATAGCATTGTAAACCGCAGACTCAATAGTAAGTAAGTAAGTAAGTAAGGCCCTCCCGTTGATCGTCGATTTGCTCGAGCGGGCCCAGTAACATCTCCTTTGGAGACCTTGTTGTTACTGTGTCTGGCATATCGAATACTCTCGGTAGCTTGCCGGGCTCTCCGAGAGGGGCGGAGGAATCGAACTCGGGTCGGCCATGTTGGCCGCTTGTAAGGCGAATGCCCTACCCGCTGTGCTATCGCTCCAGCCCTCAATAACATTAAAAATATTTAAAAAATAATAAGAAGAATTCCAAGTCAGCACCTTGAAGCTGTGTGGCCCTGGCTAGGTCATGCCTTCTTTGTTCGTGGTCCTTTGCTATGAGGATTATCTGCATGCTGTGTCCTGGTGAGAACATGCTACTTCCTTTCCCTGAGCCCCACCTGTGTCCAGAAGCTCCTGTCCAGGGGGGAGGCTGACTTCCAGGACACACAGAGCTACCCTCCAAACAGCCACTGCCTGTATTTGTTGCATGAGCACAGTGGGTCGATTCCTTTGGATCCTCCTTGCGGCCAGGGTGTACCTCCTGCTTCCAAAGTGTCCACCCATCTTCTTCCTGAGTTTTCCCTGCTGTGGCAGAGCCATCTCAGAACAGATCCGGATGCCCAGGTACCCTCTGTTTTGCTGTGCAGGGCCTAACCCAAAACAGATGCCTGGAAGGCCTGTTCCCACCCCGACCCACCCTCCTGGCCCAGAGAGAGGACAAAAAAGACACAGAAGCCCACCACTACCAGAGAGATGGCCCAGACTCAGGGCTGACCTCAGAGACAGCTGAGTTACTCCAGGACAGCCTGGCTGGGGTTGAGCCTTAGCAGGATGGCGGCAGACTGAGTCCCCAGCCTTCCGAAGGTCCAGCACTTCCACCACAGCTAGTTCCCGCCACCTCCAGAGGATTGGCCCAGCTTCAGAGCCACATCAGAGAGATACCTGCAACTGATAGCCCCAGCTCCAGAGCTCCCGAAGCATGCGGGCACATACGCAGCCAGGCAACACCTCTAGACTTCACAGCTCAGAAGAAGCAAGAAAATGATATAGGAAAATCGAGTAGAGGCCCACTAAGCTCACGGAGTGAAAACGCTAACACAGAAGGTCCAATTCGCACCGAACAGCTCAGTATATCTTCAGGCCGCCATGCAGTCACCATGACAACAAGATATATGCTATAACAAGCAACAGAAAGTAAATTAGTTTGTGCCTGTTAAGGAAGCAGGCTTGGGGAGGGGGTGGTGGAAACTAGGGACATTGGTGGAGGCAGAGGAACATTGGTGGTGGGACGGGTGTTGGAATAGTGACGACTGAAACAGCTATATTGTGAACAACTTTGTAACTCAGGGTGTTTAAATAAAGTTTCAAATAAACACACACACACACACACACACACATTCAGGGCTGGGAGATGGTTCAGAGCTACTAAGGCACCTGCCCTTCAAACCTGAGATCATGAGTTCGATCCCCAGGCCCACCTCATGTGGTATGTGTGACCCCGATGATTCTTTTCATTGAGCCTGACAGCATTATGCCATGAGCACTAGCACAAGAAAACACCATGTCTCGCACTCAGCCCTGCAGCTAGAAGGATGCCCGGGGAGAGCAGCCAGGGGGAAACCCTCAGAGACCCCACGGGTGAACATCATGACAGAGCCAGCAGCCAGAATGTGCAGATGCCATGACTGAGGGTGTGTGCGACATCTCCCCTCCCCCCCAGCATCGCATCATCCACCAAGGGAAGGGAGGGGAAACACGGATGAGAACATCATTCTTTGGTTTCTCAATAAGCACAGCAACTCCATAAAATGGGTTTGGAGCCAAAGGTAATAGTCACACGGGCCACCCACCGAGCCACAGGCTGCCTTGCACTGGAGCTGGGCTGAGCATCAGAGACGTTGTTTCAGCTGGGCGTCCAGCCATGGTGTGGTGGTGAGCTATGCAGCAGGGGTGGCCGGGCACGGCGAGGCAGGGGGCAGGGATGGAGCCTCGGGCCTGGCAGCCTCCACCTGCTGCCGGACTGTGAGCTGGCTGGGATGGACACTTGGTCACTGCTCCTCTTGGTTTGGTTGCAGGCTCAGTGGCCTTGGCTGTTGGCCACGCACAAAGGTGGTTATTTAAGGGCCCCGTTTCTACACGAGAGAACCAAAGCTCCTTGGTCACGTTGGAGCCAGGACTTACGCTCGAAGCTGAGCCCAGGCTCCTCTCGGGACTCCAAAGTAGATCCTTCCTACATGTCTGTCATCCAGGATACAGGAAGAACAGAAGGCAACAGATTGGACCGAAACGCACAGAGCCAACCCGTAGGTGTGTTGAAAATAAGGTGTCTCTGTGGGGTGGGGTTGTGGAGGGGGTTTCTCTGGTGGTGGGATGACAGTAGAATTTGGGTAGTGGGAGCGGTGAGTCCTGTGTAGATAGAGAGGTGTGAGGTTCAAATGAAAGTCAGGCGGGTGCTCCAAGCTAGATCGTTCGTCCACTCATTTCGTTGGCCAGTGTTTCTCAGGTAACTGCTATGGTCCAGATCCTGTGTGATTAGAGTGTTGGGTGATTCAGTGCTGGCTCCTTCCTGACACCATCTCTGGGTGAGAGACACTTAGACAACCACAGACATGGGGCCAGAGAAACTCTACCGAGATTAAGTCACTTGCCTAGTAGGCAGCTTGGCCATGACCCTAGTTTGAATCCTGGCATGGCACAGGTCCCCTGGACATCACCAGGTGTGACCCTTGAGGATAGAGTAATCCAGATGTGGCCCCAAATAATAGAATTTATGAACACACATGTGATAGATGTTGGGTTAAGCGTTGTTCGGGTAGGTCTTCCTGGAGACATGGTAATCTGAAGGCAGATGGGGTGTTTGTTCTGGGAAGTGGAGGTTGGAAGAGCAGCTGAGGCAAAGGAACAGCTTGTGCAAAGACTCTGGGGCAGGACAAAACAGGACAGAAACTCCGAGGAAGCCCAGGGGGAACTGGGCCAGACCCTGAAGAGCTAGATCATAACTACCCTGACTGCTAAGGAGATAACTACCCCCTAAGGGGGACCCCATTGCTTTCTTCCAAAAAGGGGGACCTCGGCTAGGCTTGTGCTCCAGAAGTACAGAGGGGAATTGCCCTACTCCTGTTCATTGCTAGGGGCTTTTTTTTTTTTGCTACCTTAACTCCAAGGGACTTTTCCATTTGCTGGTGATGGGTAACAAGTGTCTTGCTAGAGGGAAAGTATTGGTCCCTCTCGGTAGCATTTTCTACTGTCTGCGATGTCACTGTTCCACTGTGGTTGATCGCACTTGATCAAGTTGATGGCAGTGGACAAGCCACAGGAGAGGCACCTGCAATCCCCCAGGCCACAGAGGGCGGCCCCTACTCACAAAGGCAGCCATGCTGATGAAATGCTGTCCACAGAGGTTTCTCCCTCGCCTGCCATTCAGAATTAGGGGTGTAGGCTGGGTGGGGAGAGGGTTGCAGAGAAAGGAAGGTGGGTAAGGGGTTAATAGTAAATTACCCCTATTGCAGGTCTTCCCAGGGACCCTTAGAGATTGATGCTTATATGATCCCCACTTTCTAGATGAAGAAATGGAGGCACAGAGAGGTCAAAGAATTTGTCCAAAGTCCCACAGCAATGAGGAATGGAACTAGGAACTGCAGTGGGGCCAGTCCTGGGGTGGGAACTGTGTCCTCCTGGATCTCTGCCCTGGCTAATGGAGGAGCTAGCAGGGAACAGTGAATGAACGACTGGCCAGTCGGAGGGAAGAAGACGTGGAGGAAGTTGGAGATCCCGAAATTCCCAGGCCTGAACCCTAATTCGGTGGGCGTGGCCATTAGTCATCCTTTTGTTCCTCCCTCCCTCCCTCCCTCCCTCCCTCCCTCCCATGTGGGTCCAAGTAATTTTCATTATGGGGAGGGGTATCTGGTGGTGCTCAGGGCACCATATGGGGTGCCAGGGATTCCAGCCTGGGTCGCCACAAGCCCTCCTCTCTGCTCTCTGGCCCAACAGACTCGCTGAGGACCTTGGAGAGTGCAGTGCAGAGAGGCGGCAGGGGTGAGGCACCAGAACACCCCCCTCCCCTCCCCCCCCCTCCCCCATGCGCTTCCCCAGATTTGGATTCAGATGGGTGTTCTGGCTCTCGTGCTTGCAGCTGAGACTATCCGCTTTCAGGCAGGTGACTGAGGACCTCTGGATTCTAGTCTGCCAAAGCTTGGGTGGGGGTGAGCAGTGCAGGTGCGGGGCCAAGGCAGGGGTGCAGACACCCACAAACGTCTATGGCGGCCGAACCACCCACAAAGGAGCTGGGGCAGTCCCTCGGCACCTACTGCCTGTGTGAGCCATCTGCAGGCTAGCTGAATCCTGCTTCTAGGCTGGTGCCCTCCGTCCCGCGTCACACCCTGCTCTGCTCTGTAAGCCCCCACTCCCCTCATACTCCCCCACGTGGCTCAGAATTGCAGTTGGATTTTTAGCATTTTCCTCCTTCCCTCCCTCTCTCTCTCCCTCTCTCTCTCCCTCTCTCTCTCCCTCCCTCTCTCCCTCCCTCTCTTCTTCCCTCTCTCCCTCCCTCCCTCCCTCCCTTCCTTCCTTCCTTCCTTCCTTCCTTCCTTCCTTCCTTCCTTCCTTCCTCCTGTTCCTTTCCTCCTTTTGTTCCTCTCTCCCTCCCTATCTCCCTTCCATCCTCCCTCCCTCCCTCCCTCCCTCCCTCCCTTCCTCTTTCCTGCCTCCCTTCCTCCCTTCCTTTCCTCACACTGAGCCGTACACTTGGCCCAATCTTACCCTTTAGGCTTCATTTTTTCTCTTTTTGTTTGTTTCTTCATTTTCCATTTTCTTAGAGTCTGCTCTAGTCTATTATTTACTTACCTTCAACTTTTCTGAGTTTAGTTTGCTCTCCTTTTCCTAATTTCTTGTATCACTGCAATGAATAAATTTTCCATCATTATAAAATATTTATTTCTTGTATTTGTAATGTCTTAAAGTCTGTTTTATCTGATATTTGTGTTGCCATTCTATGGCTATTGCTTAGATGATATATATATATTTCCATTCCTTTGCTTTCAACCTATTTGTATCTTTAACTCCAAAATATTTCTTTTGGGCAGCATATAATTGAATATATTTTAATGAATCTTAGCCTTTTTTATTGGTCATTTTAAGCCACTGGTATTTATTATAATCATTGACAGAACTAGATTTATTGTTGAGTTTATTATTTTCTATATGTTTTCAAGTCTTTTTGTTCCTCTGATTTCTCTTTACTGAGTTTCTGTTAAATACTTTTCTAATATAGCCTTCAAATTATATTGTTACTTTTTATATTAGTGAGTTATTATGTTGGTTGTTCTAGAAATTATAATGTATAATTTATCACAATAGGTAAAGGTAAAGGCCCTCCCGTTGATCGTCGATTTGCTCAAGCGGGCCCAGTAACGTCTCCATTGGAGACCTTGTTGTTACTGTGTCTGGCATATCAAATACTCTCGGCAGCTTGCCAGGCTCTCCGATACTTCATAATAAAATACTAACTTTAATAGGCCCTCCCGTTGTTCATCGATTTGCTCGAGCGGGCCCAGTAACGTCTCCACTGGAGATTTTGTTGTTACTGTGTCTGGCATATCGAATACTCTCGGTAGCTTGCCGGGCTCTCCGAGAGGGGCGGAGGAATCGAACTCGGGTCGGCCATGTTGGCTGCGTGCAAGGCAAACGCCCTACCGCTGTGCTATCGCTCCAGGCTAACTTTAATAAATTATAGAAACTTTGCTCCAATTCCTCCCACTCAAACCTATTATTGTCATGTATATTGTAGTCCAGTAATAACATTATAATCATTGATCACGATCACGACCATCCTGTTGTTGGTCGATTGCCTCGAGCAGGCCCCAGTAACGTCTCCTTCGTCCTAGCCCTGAGATTTTTTTAAAAAAGTGCCACATTCAAGGCTCTTTCAGGGTTAGGAGAATGAGACCCTTCATTGTTACTGGTATTCGGCATATTGGGTACGCCACGGGGAGTTTGCCAGACTCTGCCGTGTGGGCAGGTTACATTCGGTAGCCTGCCAGGTTGTCCATAATCATTGATAAGTGCCATTTATGTCTTCTTAAAAACTCTAAGAGAGATAATGCGCAAACTTATCATTTATGGTGCTCTTCATGTTTTACTTGGATTCAAGTTAGCACTTGGTTTCTTTTCCCTCATCAATATGGCTCGATTCCTCCACCCCTTTGTGCTCTTATGTATTAGTGTTTATATACATATGTAAAGTGTATCTATACATATACAACACATCTTCATATCTGAGAAGTTTTATTGCTATTTTATGCAACTGGGTTTTTTTTTTTGCTTTTTTTTGGTCACACCTGGCGATACGCAGGGGTTCCTCTTGACTCTACACTCAGGAGTTATTCCTGGCTACTCAGGGGACCCTATGGGATGCTGGGAATCGAACCCGGGTCAGCCGCGTGCAAGGCAAACGCCCTACCCGCTGTGCTCTCTCTCTCCAGCCCCTGCAACTGTCTTTTATTTATTTATGTTTTGGGACCACACCCAGGGATGCTCAGGGCTTACTCTTGACTCAGCACACAGGGATCACTCCTGACAGTGCTCTGGGGACCATATGGGATGCCAGGGATCGACTCGAGCTTGGCTGTATGCATAGCAAGTGCCCTACTTGTTGTCCTATTGCTCCAGCCCCTGAATTGTCATTTGATCAGTCAGGAGCAGAAGGTGCCTATGAAGTGTGTTTTACATTTGTGTATGCAATTAACAGTTTTGGTGGTCTTTATTTCTCTAGGTTGAATTTGAGGCGCTATCTGCTGTCCTTCCTTCCTTCCTTCCTTCCTTCCTTCCTTCCTTCCTTCCTTCCTTCCTTTTTCTTTCTTCCTTTCTTTTTTATTTCTTTCTCTCTCTCTTTCTTTCTTTCTCTCTCTCCTTCTTTCTTTCTCTCCTTCCTTCCTTCCTTCCTTCCTTCCTTCCTTTCTTTCTTTCTTTCTTCCTTCCTTCTTCCCTCCCTCTCTCTTCTTCGTTTGCTCCCTCAGAAAGAAAGAAAGGAAGAAAAGGAAGGAAAGGAGGGAGGGGGAGGAAAAACAAAAAAAGAAGAAAAAGAAAGGAAGAAAGAAAGAAAGAAAGAAAGAAGGGAGGAAGGAGAGAGGGGGAGTAGAGGGAAGGAAGGAAGGAAGGAAGGAAGGAAGGAAGGAAGGAAGGAAGGAAGGAAGGATGGATGGATCTCTGTCTCCAATAATCTTACTCTGATGCCTGTGCATCTTTTTGTGCTTCTCCGAGTAGGAATCTGTTTGGATGTGTAAGTTAACCTTTTTCATCCGATTTTGGGAAAATTTGGTGGTTATTTCTTTTTCTTCTTCTCTTCCCTCCTGCTAGAACTTCACTAAGTTTACACAGTCACGTGTCGTACGTGTCACAATGTTTCTTCAGTGGCAGACCACACAGATGACAGTGGTCCCTAAATTCCTGTTGCCTAGTGATGCTGTTGTCCTGGTAACATAGCTGTAGTGTTTTCTGCCGGTAGTTGCCTCGGCCGTGTTGTCTTACCACTTGATAACGGCATTTCCCCCTTGTGCTTGCTTTGTTCAGCTCGGTGTACAAATTGTTGGCTCTGCCTCCATCATGGGCCCTGAGTTTGATTGTTGGCACTGCATCGTCTCCTGAGCATGAGGTGTGTGTTTCTCGCGCTCTCCAGCGTGCTAGTGAGGCAAAAATAAATCAATGAAGTCTGATGCTATTACATCCACACACAGAGAAATCCCTTAACAACATTTTTCTCAGAAGCAACCCACCGTGGCACGGGACTGCATTTGTTTGGTGATGCTTCGCAGGTCTCTGAGGATGTCTATGGTTTTTATCATTTCCCCCCTTTGTGTATTCTTTGAAATTACCTTCATGCTGTTGATCGTTACTATGACTCAAACGTGCTTTTGAACTCCTGGAATGAAGCTTTAATCCAAATTTTATACTTTTCAACTCTAAAACGTGTGTGTGAGTGTGTGGGTGAGTGTGTGTATTTGTGTGTGTGTTTGTGAATGTGTGTGTATGTGTGTGTTTGTGTTTGTGAATTTGTGTGTGTGTGTGCGCGTGTGCGCACTTGCGCCCAGCGCTCAAGGACTGACTGTTGCAGGTGCGGTGCTCAGGGGCTGCTCCTGACACTGCTTGCTCCTCAGCAGTTGCTTCTGGTGGTGCTTGAAACCTTGAGGTGCCTGCTCCCGGATCCAGAGTTCTTGCAGTCAAATTATTGCTCCAGCCCTTGGGTCGTTTCCTCAGACCCATTTAAAAAGTAAAAAGTAAAGGCCCTCCCGTTGATCGTCGATTTGCTCGAGCGGGCCCAGTAACGTCTCCATTGGAGACTTTGTTGTTACTGTGTCTGGCATATCGAATACTCTCGGTAGCTTGCCGGGCTCTCCGAGAGGGGCGGAGGAATCAAACTCGGGTTGGCCATGTTGGTTGCGTGCAAGGCAGACACCCTACCGCTGTGCTATCGCTCCAGCCGGACCCATTTGGTTCTTTAAAATAATCTTTTTTTTTTTTCTGGGGCAAGAGTGATAGTATAGTGGATAGGGCA
This sequence comes from Sorex fumeus, assembly GCF_029834395.1. Taxonomy (NCBI): domain Eukaryota; kingdom Metazoa; phylum Chordata; class Mammalia; order Eulipotyphla; family Soricidae; genus Sorex; species Sorex fumeus. The sequence continues at coordinate 56,993,889 of NW_026606118.1, forward strand.
CTTGCCTTGCATGCGGTCGACCCAGGTTCCTTCCCTGGCATCCCATATTGGGGCCTCGAGCACTGCCAGGAGTGATTTCTGAGTGCAGAGCCAGGAGTCATCCCTGTGCATCACTGGGTCTGGCCCCCAAACAAAACAAAAATATTTTTTTCTTTTTAACTGTTCTCCCTCCTTTCCTTTCTCCCTCCCTCCCTTCCTTTCTTCCTTCTTCCCTCCCTCCCTCCCTTCCTTCCTTCCTTCCTTCCTTCCTTCCTTCCTTCCTTCCTTCCTTCCTTCTGTTCCTTTCCTCCTTTTGTTCCTCTCTCCCTCCCTCCCTCCTTCCTTCCTTCCTTCCTTCCTTCCGTTCCTTTCCTCCTTTTGTTCCTCTCTCTCATCCTCTCTCCCTCCCTCCCTCCCTCCCTCCCTCCCTCCCTCCCTTCCTTCCTTCCTTCCTTCCTTCCTTCCTTCTGTTCCTTTCCTCCTTTTGTTCCTCTCTCTCATCCTCCCTCCCTCCCTCCCTCCCTCCCTTCCTTCCTTCCTTCCTTCCTTCCTTCCTTCCTTCCTTCCTTCCTTCTGTTCCTTTCCTCCTTTTGTTCCTCTCTCTCATCCTCCCTCCCTCCCTCCCTTCCTTCCTTCCTTCCTTCCTTCCTTCCTTCCTTCCTTCCTTCCTTCCTTCCTTTCTTCTTTCCTTCCTTCTCCAGCAGTGCTTAAAGGCCCTTATGCCCTGCTAAGGGGATGATATTGTGCCAGGAATGGAGCCTGGACTTGCTGCATGCAAAGCGTGTGCCCAGCCTAGTAAGCTATCTCTATTTCTTTAGACATAGTTTCCTTTAATTCTTTGAACACTTTTTTTTTTTTGCTTTTGGCATCACACCCAGCAATGCACAGGGATTACTCCTGGCTCTGCACTCAGGAATTACTCCTGGCGGTGCTAGGGGGACCATACGGGATGCTGGGAATCGAACCCAGGTAGGCCGCGAACAAGGCAAATGCCATACCCGCTGTGCTATCGCTCCAGCCCCTCTTTGAACACTTTTTAAATATCACTTTTAAGTTTTCCATGCTAAGTGCAACATCTGGACCCCTCAAAGAGTTTCTATTCATTGCATTCTTATTCATTCTGAATGGATTACGCTTTCTGCTTTCTCTGCATTTCTTCTAAGTTTTTGTTTAAAAAGTTGGCATTTCAGATAATTCATTACACTAACTTTGAATTCTAATTATCCCACCTCCACTTCCAGATCATTGTTGCTAAGATTTTTATTTGTCATTTGCTTGCCTCATGCATGAAGGAACCGGCAGAGGAACCCAGGCACGCAGGTCCTGGGGTTGAGATCTCCAAGCCTGCTCGGATCGGGGCTGAGCATCCTCCACCCAGATCCTCCATCTTCCAGTAGGCAGGAGTCACACCCATCAACTGCCCCCCAGCGCCAGGTAATCCCATCAACGGCCAAGACCCAGAGACTATTAAACCCAGCTCCTGGAAGCGCGCCGCTGCATTTGCAGCTACACGACATCTTATTATCTCGTTCTTACTTTGGAGAACCCGGCAGGCTACCAAAAGTATCCTGCCCACATGGCAGAGTCTGGCAAACTCCCCGTGGTGTACCCAATATGCCAAATACCAGTAACAATGATGGGTCTCATTCTCCTAACCCTGAAAGAGCCTTGAATATGGCACTTTAAAATCTCAGGGCTAGGACGAAGGAGACGTTACTGGTGCCTGCTCGAAGCAATCCACGCACAACAGGATGATCGTGATTTGCTTGTTAGTGTCCTTTTAGTTTCACTGTGTCTGTGTGTGTGTGTGTGCGCGTGTGTGCAATCAGATGGGCACACCCAGCAGTGCTTAAGAGCTATTCTAGGTGCTCATGTCTCTGCTCAGCTCATTTTTCTTCTTTAAGTCTTGATTTTATTTTTAAGCCTGGCTTCCTAGAAAGTACTAGGATCAACATAGTTTAGTGTTTTGCCAATGGTTGGCCAACAATTCTGTATACCACCTTGATCTAATAAGACTTCCCCTCTCTGTCAAGGCATCTGTGTGTGAGTTGAAGAACACATTCAAGACTCGGGCAACTTACAACTGTGCCCCGACGTTTACTCTCTGCCTGCTTAGCCAGTGATGAGTAGATAGCCACGGGCTCCCCAATCTCCTCATAATGTGTACCCCGGCTTTCACATGCCCAGTATTTTTTCTGATCACAATGCCATTTATCAGAAAGACCTTTACAGCTTCCTTAATTCCAGATATTCCTTTTATTTATTTATTTATTTTATTAAAAATTTTTTTAATAGTGAGACATAATGAGGTACAGTTGCAGACTTACACATTTTTTGTGCTTGGGTTTCAATTGTACAATGATCAAATACCCATCCCTCCACCAGTGCCCATTTTCCACCACCACGGATCCTAGTATCCCTCCCACCCCCCATCCCTCCATCCCACCCTGTCTCTGTGGCAGGGCATTCCCCTCTGTTCTCTCTCTCCTTTTGGGTGCTGTGGTTTGCAAAAGAAACATTGAGTGGCAATCATGTTTGGTCTAGAGTCTACTTTCAGCATGCTTCTCCCATCCTGCGAGGATCTTCCCAACACCCTTATTTGGTGTTCCCCTCTTTATCTGAGCTCCCTTTTCCCCTAGCATGTGTGGATGGCCTCCAAGTCATGGAGTAAAATTCCTGGTACTAATCTCGGCCACTCTTGGGTGTTAGTCTCCTATTTTGTTACTTTATGTTCCCCAGATGAATGCAATCTTTCTATGTCTATCGTTTTCTTTCTGAGTCATTTCACTTAACATGATACTTTCCATGTAGTACCACTTGTATGTAAATTTCGTGACTTCATCTTTTCTAACAGCTATATAGTATTCCATTGTGTAAATGTACCAAAGTTTCTTTAACCAGTCATCTGTTCTCGGGCACTCAGGTTTTTTCCAGATTCCAGATATTCCTTTTAAATTTCATGTTATTCTATTGAATTGTAACTTGTCCCAACTAGTATTATGCCACCGAAATTAGTCTTGGAGGGATCCATCCAACAGAGTACAATTATGACTTTTTACATATAAACCTCAGAATAACTGTAAAGCAAAATCCATTCAGTAGAAGACGAGAAATTGGAAAGTAAAACAAAAGGATATTATTTTAATATTATTTATTTTGCTAGTAATCATATTTATTAAATTGCAAGAGAAGACAATATGAGAAATGCAAAAGAACCACGATGAATCAAGAAAACAGAAATAATAATAAATTGGTAATAAAATGAATAAAATGGCAATTAATGATTATATTTCAATAATTACTCAAAATATTAATGGTCGAAATTTACCAACTAAATGGGCATAGAAGGGCTGAATGGAATTTTTGTTTATTTTTCAGGCCATACTTGGCGATTCTCAGGGGTTACTTCTGGATCTACACTCAGGAGTCCCTCCTGGCAGTGCTCAGGGGACCTTATGGGATGACCGGGAGGCAAACTAGGTTGACCACATGCAAAGCAAGTGCCTGATCCACTGTACTATTACTTCATCCCCTGAATGGAATTTTTTTAGATCAAATTTTGAGTATGTCTACACAGAACTCAGCTTTCAAAATAAGCACAAGCTCAAAAAGAAAAGGTTTGAAGACAATTTTACAAGAAAATGGTAACCTAAGAAAGTCAGGAATAGCCAAATTTATATGGATAAGACAAAATTTTCAGTTATAAAAGGTAATAAGAGATAAGGATGGGCAAGTATATATTGATTAATATCATTCTACAACAAAAATCTTACCTTTAAAAATATATGCATCAAATAAGGATGTTAAGAAAATATATTAAACCATTATTAATAGTATTAAGAGTGACCCGGCAGTAGTACAATAATAGTAGGAGATATTAACACCCCATTTAAGATCATAGACAGATTGACTAAGCAGAGAATAAATAAGAAAACAATAGCTTTAAATGATGAAATAGACCAGATGGACTTAATAGACTTTTATAGAACATTCCACCTCAAAACAGCTGAATTAGATTTTTTAAAAGTATGCATGGAACATTTTGAAGAATAGACCATCTGCTGGAATATAAAACAATTATCAATAAACTTATAAAGACGGAACTAAAGTCAAGTTATTTTTTTTCTGATCACAATGCCATAAAATGAGAAATCCAACACTGAAAGACCAAAAATCAAAGAAAACTCAAACACATGGAAACCAAACATGTTTCTCAACCAGTGTGTCAATGTGGAAATAAGAGCAGAAATTTGAAGTACCTGGAGACAAATGAAAATGACACCAACCCCAAACGACAACTTATCAGAATGTATGAGACACAGAAAAAGTGGCACTAAGCAAGTTATTGGTGACACAGGCTTATCTAAAAAAACTAGAAAAATTGCAAATAAACAATTTAACTTTATCCCTCAGGCATCTGGAAAAGAATAACAAAACTAAAAGTCAATAAAAAGAAAATAATAAAAACCAAAGTAGAAATAAATGGAACAGAATTCATTACAGACCAATTAAGCAAAGGACTATTTTCTTTTTTTGTCCAAAAAGATAAACAGAATTGATAAACCTTTAGCTCTACTTACAAAGAAATGAGAGGAGACTAATAAATAGAATTGGAAATGAAAGACGAAGACTTACAGCAGATATCAAACAAATTCAAAGATAAGAGTACTGTGAACCATATGCTAATGAATTCAATGATCTAAAAGAAATGGACAAATTTTTAGAAAAATACATGTACCAGTAAGAAATAGAAAACCTAAACGACCTACTATAAGCTGAAGCAGTAATAAAAATCTCCTCAGAAAAACTTAAGCCTATTTATTTTCAGACACTTTAAAAAAATTAATGGAGGAGGAATATTTACAAGCACATGTTATGAGACCAGTATTATCCTAAAATCTAAACCAAACAAGGACATTGCACACGAAACTATAGACCATTATCTCGGTGACACTGAGGTAAAAATCCTCAACAGAATGCCAGCCAATTGAATTCAAACATACATTAAATAGCATTTAAATGCATTAAATCAACCCAGTGTCTTGATTTCGGAGATTCAAGGATGGTTCAATCCATGCAAATCAATGAATATAACAGACCCTAGCAATGGAAGGAAATAAAAATATCACATGGCCATAATAGATGTTGAGAGGCCTTTGACTAATATTCAGCACCTATTTAGCATAAAATGTCTTTTTAAAATTGCTTTTGCTTTTAATTTTGAGGCCACACCTGGCAATGCTCAGGGATTATTCCTAGCTCTGCACTCAGGAATTACTCCTGCTGGTGTTCAGGGGACCATATGGGATGCTGGAGACTGAATCCAGGTCAGTCACATGCAAAGCAAAAGCCCTGCCCACTGTACTCTCTCTCTGACCCCTAAAATGTTTTTTTTAATTAATTTTTCTTGTATTGAGGCACCATGATTTACAAAGAGGATAAAAATTCTGCGTTTGCTCTGTTTTGGGCCCACACCAAACGATACTCAGGGCTTACTCCTGGCTCTGCACTCAGGAATCACTCCTGGTGGGGCTCAGGGAATCATATGGGATGTCAGGGATCGAACCCAGGTCAGCTGCATGCAAAACAGTCACCTTACCCACTGTACTGTCTTTCCGACTTGCAGAGGATAAAAATTCTTAATAAAACAGGGATGCCTGGAATTCATCTCAACATAATAAAGGGTGTCACATCCACAGCTAATATCATGCTCAAACAAAAAGGCTCTTCTTTAAAATCAGGGTTACTGCCACAGAGGCAGGGTGGGATGGGGGGGATGAGGGGTGGGAGGGGTACTGGGATCCATGGTGGTGGAAAATGGGCACTGGTGGAGGGATGGGTACTCGATCATTGTATAACTGAAACCCAAGCACAGAAATTTGTAAGTCTACTACTGTACCTCTTGGTGTTTCACTAATAAAAATAATAATAATAATAATAATAATAAAATAAAATCATGGTTAACACAAGCTTTTGCACTCGCTGAGATGCACACGACATTCAAGAGACATTCTCGACTGCACGCACACTCTTCATAATTCCCACACGATGCGGGAGACCAGCCTGACCACCACTGGGGTCTCCTGCTGAGCATCTGATGGCTCCGGCCGGGGGCAGGGCAGTCCCAGGGACACGTGGCCAGCATGTTTGCAGCAAGAGGCTGAATCTCTAACAGGCACCTGAGGAGCAGGTGACGGTCATCCGGTCGGGCCCAACGAGCCCTGCCCATCCCGGTTGGGCCTCTGGCCCCAGATCGAGGCACAACAGGCAGGCTGCTGGGTCAGCAGGCCTGGGGTGGACAGCCAGATGCTCTGTCCGCTGGCTTCCAGGCACCGGAAGTCTGCCAGGGCCTCAGGAGGAAGATCTTGCCCAGCCAAGAGAACGATCAATTCCCCCGGGGCAGAACTGCCAGCAGGATTGGGGGGGGGGGGGGTGCTGTTCACCCAGGAAGTGACCGGCTCCTACCCCAGCAGCAAGGCCGGAGCAGGGCCGGGGCGCCTGGCCTCTGCGGGGTCCTGGGGCCGGCTCAGAGGAGAAGGAGGAGGGGGAGGAGTTAGCAGGCAGCCCCCTCCCCTGAGCAGGGCCCCGTCCTTGGGGTGGGTCCAGAGAGCAGCGGGTGCCCATGAGCTGAAGGTCAGCGTGCTGGGCAGGCACTGTGGCCGTGAGGGATGGAGGGCAGAGGGGAGCGCTGGGCTGACTGTCACGTAGGCTGATGTCACCGGCCTCCCTCCTCCCCGAGGTATCGCTTTCCTCATTGCTGAGCCTGCAGCTGGGTGCAGGGGGGCAGTCACGTCCCATCCTTGGCAGGGCTCTTGGGAGGCTCACAGCGTTGCCGCTGGGGCTGCTGAGGTCAGGGTGGCATTTGCCAGCACTGCGTAGCATCAGCTCGGCCGCCCGGGGAAGGGCCAGAGTGGCAGGGACAGGTGTCTGGGGGCTGGGAGTGGCCTGCGGCTGAGAAGGTGTCCCAGAATGCCTGAGGGGAGGCTCAGCTGGGCTTATCGCTCAGGTGACCAGAGGGCTTCCAGTCTGAGGGGGGAGGCCTGCCAGCCTGAGGGGGGAGGCCTGCCAGCCTGAGGGGGGAGGCCTACCAGTCTGAGGGGGAAGGCCTGCCAGTCTGAGGGGGGGAGGCCTGCCAGTCTGAGGGGGGAGGCCTGCCAGCCTGAGGGGGTAGGCCTGTCAGTCTGGGGGGAGGCTTACCAGTCTGAGGGGAGGCACTCTCACTGACTACGGGTCACTGTCAATCTGAAGAAGACAGCCTTGGGGCATTTCTCAGTGGATGGGGCAGGTGGTCTGCCTGGTGGAGGAAGTAGGGCTGTGTGTCTGGGCTGTGTGGGGTCGACCCCTGGCCGACTCGCCGGCTAGGTTCTCTTCCTTTAGCTGAAAGGGCAGGCCCCAGCTCCTTTGGGGGATCCCTGCTGCTGACGCTGATGGGGCCCCGCGGGTGGCCCACGTGTGACTGGCCACGGGCAGAGGGGCGGGCCTGCGCAAGTGTGGACAGACACGGCGTCCTGGTGTCTGTGCACGTCTCAGGGCTGGGCCCAGCAGAGGGAGCTGACAGCCAGCGGGAGCCGCACTGGGCCGGTCCTGACCCCTGAGGTGGCCTTGAGCAGCTCCTGCCTGGAGCCCCGATTCCATTCACCCTGTGGGTGGAGCTGCAGTGCCAGGAGGCAGGCAGAGCTGGGGGCCGCTTCCTCAGCACCCCCCGCACCCCCGGGACTAACCCCCGGAGACCCCCTTCGCAGACCCCCTCGCCGCCTGCTTTGCTGGTCTGCAGGCGGCCCTTCCCACGGGCGGCCCGGGTGGTGTCCGTGTGGGCGAGCAGAGTCCTGGTGTGAATCCTGCACCCCAGCCCATGGCGGCTGTGGCTCTAGCGAAGGGTGGCGTCCCTCCGAGTCTCAGTTTCCTCATCTGTGAAATGGGCTGGCTCTGAAGGTCAAATGAGAAGGACATGCCTGGTGCCCAGCTAGGACAACTGCCCTTCTTCCCAATTCCGTCCTCCTTGTGTTCGTCTCCCTGAGCCCGGCCTGAATGGGGCTGCAGGGGTGGGGTGGGGTGGGGGGAAGCTAGCCCAGAGCGAGGCTGATTGGAGATGTGAGTTGGGTTTTGGAGAAACTGCCCCTTGGTCCCTAACAAGACACTCAGAACTGCAGCCCGAGTGATGTGGCATGGGGGTGGAGCTGGTGGCTGGGGGTGGGCATGGGCACAGCCACTGGTTCCCTTCTTTCCTTCCTTCCTTCCTTCCTTCCTTCCTTCCTTCCTTCCTTCCTTCCTTCCTTCCTTCCTTCCCTTCTTCTTCTTCTTCTTCTTCTTCTTCTTCTTCTTCTTCTTCTTCTTCTTTTTCTTCTTTCTTTCTTACTTTTTCTTTCTTCTTTCTCTTTCTTTCTTTCTTTCTCTCTCTTTCTTTCTTCTTTCTCTCTCTCTTTCTTTCTCTCCTTCCCTCCTTCCTTCCCTCCTTCTTCTTCTTCTTCTTCTTCTTCTTCTTCTTCTTCTTCTTCTTCTTCTTCTTCTTCTTTCTTACTTTTTCTTTCTCTCTCTTTCTTTCTTTCTCTTTCTTCTTTCTCTCTCTTTCTTTCTCTCTTTCTTTACTTCCTTCCATCATCTTTCTTTCTTTCTCTCTCTCTTTCTTTTTTTCTTTTTGTCTCTTTCTTTCTTTCTTTCTTTCTTTTTCTCCTTCCTTCCATCCTTCCTTCCTTCCTTCCTTCCTTCCTTCCTTCCTTCCTTTCTCCTTTCTTCTCCTTTTCTTTCTTTCTCCTTCCTTCCTTTTCTTTTCCATTTTGTGTTTGGGCCACACCCAGTGATGCTCAGGGGTCACTCCTGATTCTGCACTCAGGAATCAATCCTGGTGGGGCTCAGGGGACCACAGGGGATGCCAGGATTGACGCCCTTCCCGCTGTCCTACTGCTCCGATCCCCTGGTTCTTGACTCAGCTCCCTCTCAGCAACGCTCCCGCTCAAGTGCTCCTGGCTGGTGGTCAGTCCCTGCTAGGGATCATGGCCCCTGCCACCCCATCTGTGCCAGAGGGTTCTTTGTAACTTCTGTGATTTCGATACAAAGGGAACATCTGTCTTGGTGCTTGCTTTGTTCCGGGTCCTACTTTGTCACGAGCAGGCCAGCAGTTAGCAAAGTTAACAAAGGATCCTGAATGGGAGTGGCCTTCTGGAGGGGTGAAATATTACAATAAGGCCGGAGAGATCGTGCAGGGGGTAAGGTGCTTGCGCTGCATGTGGCTGTCCAGCTTGCACTGTGTATGATTTCTGAGCACAACCAGGAGTGACTCTCGAGCACAGAGCAGGAATAAGCCCTGAGTACAGCTGGGTGTGGCCTCACATCCCCTCCCCACTAAGAATACCAGATATTGATATGGATTCTGGAGGAAAACCAAGCAAGAGTAAGGAATAGGTGTGTGGGCATAAGGGGGTGATGGCCATATTGAGAAGGTTATATTTGATCAAAGACCTGGGGACGGGAGACTTGTTTACCCTGGGAGGCAAGCTGTGAGTGAAAACAGCATGTGCAAAGGCCCTGGGGTTGTCATCAACCCTGTTTGGGTAACAGCAAGAAGCAGAATGAGAGGGAGAAGGGGTTAGAGGTGGGGGAGGATGGATCACACGGAAGGGCCCAGGGACACTTCTTTTCCTTGATGGACAAGAAGGGACAGAGAGGTCCCTTGAGAGCTGCTTTAATCCAAGCTCAACCACCGGAAACCTCTTCCTGGTGAAGAGGGGCAGCTCAGTGGGGGAGGCTCTGCCGCTTGGGGCTTCTGGTACCCAAACGAGGGCCGTGCGAGGGAGAGGGATGGTGATGCCTGGAGGGCAGAGAGCAACCAGGGCGGGGGTGCCAGGGCCCCCCTGCACTGTCGGGGCCCAGCTTCCAGGAGGTGCTCCCCTGGGCAGCTGGATAAATGAGGCAAGAAGGAAGAGGGCAGGGGGACAGAGGACCTGGCCCTGACATCTCAGCAGGGCTGAGGTCGGCTGAGCTCTTCCCTCGCCGGCGGCCTCGCCTCCCCCTCTCCACGCGGGGTCTCCTGCTGGGGCGCTGCCCGGCTTCCCACGGAGGTCATGTCCTTCCTCCGCATCTCGGTCCCCACCTCCTGATGCTTGGCATCTCGTCTGTGGCCTCTCTCTTGCCTCTCTGGGCCACATCGGAAGGGGCCACCCTCGGGGGTGGCTCTCCCACGCCCCACACAGCCGGCTAGTCCTGGGGCAGGAGCGGCCTAGAGTGAGTGACAGTGGTAACTGTGACCACAGTAGCTGGCATGCCTTGGGCACCTGGGTAGATAGACCACCGGCCTGGCCTCACTGAACCTGGGGCAGAGGGTGCTGGAGCTTCTATGTATGTGTGTGTGTGTGTGTGTGTGTGTGTGTGTGTGTGTCTGTGTGTGCCTGTGTGTGCCTGTGTGTATGTTCTGTGACTGTATGTGTGTCTGTGTGTGTGTCTATGTGTGTGTGTGCCTGTGTGTCTCTGGTGTCTCTGTGTGTGTGAGTGTGTGTGGGTGTGAGTGTGTGTCTATGTGTGAGTGTGTGTGTGCATTTGTGTGTGTCTCTGTGTGTGTGCCATGCCTGTGTGTCTCTGGTGTCTCTGTATGTGAGCGTAAGTGTGTGAGTATGAGTGTGTGTGTCTGTGTGTGTCTATGTGTCTCTGTGTGTGTCTTTGTGTGTGTGTCTGTGTGTCTCTGGTGTCTCTCTGTGTGTGAGTGTGTGTATTTGTGTGTCTCTGTGTGTGTCTGTGTGTGTCTCTGGTGTGTGTGTGTGAGTTTGAGTGTGTGTGTATGTGTGTGTCTCTGTGTGTGCCTGTGTGTGTCTCTGGTGTGTGTGTGTGTGAGTTTGAGTGTGTGTGTGTTTCTGTGTGTGCCTGTGTGTGTCTCTGGTGTGTATGTGTGTGAGTGTGTGTGAGAATATGAGTGTGAGTTTGAGTGTGTGTGTGTATGCGTGTGCGAGGGGGTGCATTTCCAGGTGCCCTCCTGGTGGTCAGTGTGGAAGGCCTTCGGGGCCTGGCCCCGGGACTGTCCTCCTGCCGCTGCCCTGGAGTGCTCGGGGACCCCTCACCTGTGAGGCCCTCTTTCTAGGGGCAGCTGGCTCCGGGCTGGAGGGGGCCTGGGGCAGGAACTGGGGAGCGGGAACAGCCGCTCATCTTCCGAGGGGCACCTGGGGGGATGGTGAGGCTGGGCGTGTGGGGGGGGACAGAGCGAGCACCTGCCTTGCCTGCAGCCGGCCTGGGCTTGTTTGAGTCCCCTCGCCAGGAGTGACCCCCAGCACCGCTCCCCTCAATAAAGAGGCAGAGCCCTGGGCCCCCGAGTCCCTGCAGACGGCAGCTCTGCAGTGAGGGGTCGGGGGCCCACCCAGGCGTGTGTGTTCTGCCTGCAGACCCCAGCTCTGGGGGGCCACAGTGCGGGGAAAGACCCCACAGAGCCTCAGACCTGTACTTCCTGCCCAGCGAGGAGCGGGCAGCCGGACGCTGGCTCAGTCCTGCTCACAGGGCCCGACTCCAGCCCACACCTGCTCTGCTCCAGGTAGGGCCATGTCCCCTCGCCCTCACTGCCCAGACTTCGGGGCTGCCTGCCCCGTGGTCGCTCCTGTGCTGGGGTTCTGGGGGGCCGTCTCGCCCCGGCCCCTGGCTGAGGGTCCCGCAGGCGTCTGCCGGAGCCCAGGCATACGGATGAGCTACAATGGCGTGACTGGATTCGAGTCATCTCAGCACGAGGCCCAAGGCCCAGCTAGAGCCGCTTCCAACTCTTCTCCCTTCCAGAGGGGTGGTGGAGGGCGGCCAGGGGGGTGCTGAGACAGGGAGGGGCTGGCCCGAGAGCTCCACAGACACAGACTCCCCGTCCTACCCTTCCTGCCTCCTGGGAGACGTCTGCCATCGGGGGCAGAGGGCATGCTTTGCTGGGGGCACAGCCGGGTCTGGACTTCCAGCACGCTGGGATGGGGGTGGGGGTGGGGGTCAGTGAGCACTGCTGTGAGTGTCCACGCACCACGCCCACTGGCACCCAGTACCAGCTGTGGTCCAGACACTAAGAACGGAAGGTAGGCTGCTGAGAGGGTCTGTTCAGCCCTGCGGTGGGCTGGAGCTGGTATGACCCCTGGGGGATGCATTCCTGTCAGAAGCTAGGCATGTCTTTGGAGTGCGACCCCCCCTCTTCTTCTGGGACCCCCAGGCCTGGGTCTGGCACCCCTGGGGTCGGTACTCTTGATAGTTGAGTGGTTGACTCAAGTGATCGGCCCCTGGTTGGAAATGCCAAGCTGTCTTCTTGCGATGCTTCCTCTCCCTTGGCAGAGGCAGGAGACTCCGGAAGGAGCTGGGCATGTTCCACTTGGCATCGAGAGTGCAGAGGGATGTAAGACAGAAGCCCTTCTGGGACCTTCTGGCTGTGGAGGGGGAGATGGAAAGTGCCCCCTGGACCCTCCTCCCCCAAGGAAGGTCACCACACAGGGGGGCCTGGGAGGTGCCTGCAGACCGACTCAGCTCCATCTGGGAAATTCACACTTCAAACCGGCTCTGTCCGACTCTCCTCGGCCAAACAGGGCCCAGCTCGCCCTGTGAGAAGCGAGACGTCGGGGAGTGAACCTGGCCGGGTGGCTAGGTGGGTGGGGATCCTGCTTCTTGGCGCTGCTGAGGAGAGAAACAGGCCTGACCCAAGCCCGGAGGAGGGGCTGCGGGTTTGTCTTGGACGAACCTCGGGCTGAGGAGAGCGAGTAGAGCAAGTCAGTCGTCAGGAGGACAGACGCGGAGAGGGGGCAGGTCGTGGGGCTTCCTCCCAGCAGCCAGACTCTCCCCGTCCCTGTGGGCCCAGCAGAGCTCAGCCGGGAGGGGGGCCGAGGGCAGAGCTGGGCTCTGATGTTTGCAGGGAGAAAGCGTCGTTTGGGAGAGCACGGGCATCTGAGCTCAAAGTCCACCCCAGGGAATACTTGGAAGAGGACCAAGCAGAGCATGTGAGCGGGCAGATAAGGCAGGGGCAGACCCACGCCGGCGGGCCAGCGGGTGCCGGGCAGCGGAGCTCGGCTTCTCTCCGCCACTGAGACTGCAGGTGCGTCAGCCCCGAATCCAGGAGCAGGAAGTAGGTGGTTCGGAGGCCCAGTCCTGCTGCTGTCGAAGGCTGAGGTTTGGGGGCTGGAGAGAGAGAGAGAGAGAGAGAGTCCAGTGGGCAGGGCACTTGCCTAATGGCTAGCACAGGTTCGATCCCTGGTGCCCCATGAGGTCCCCTGAGCTCTGTCGGGAGTGATCCCTGAGCACAGACCCTGGAGTCAGCTCTGAGCATAGCCGGGTGTCGTCTCTAAACCAAACAAAGCAAAAGGCTGGGGTGGTGTGTGTTGTGTGTGTGGGGGGTGGTCCTTCTGCAGGCCGCCCTACAGAATCCGAGGAATCGGGGCCCCATCAGCCAGGTCTGGCTCCTTCTCCAAGTGTCCTGCTTCCTGGGGCAGGGCGGTGGGGCCCCTCTGGGGCAGAGTCAGGCCCTGTATTCCGAGAGGCTGGTAATAGTGGAGGGGCTGCCCATGGCAGCAGTTGGTTCATGGACTCCCGGGCTTCCTGGGTTTGCCCCCAGTCTCCTGGCCCCACCTTGATCAAGCCTGGGAAGCCGCCCCCAGCGCTGCCCACACACCCATGACAGGGACAGCTCAGACACACAATAGGATTCACCGTGACTGACACTCCCTGCGCGGAGACCTGACCCAGGCAGGGAGACCAGAAGTGGGCAGAGACGCCAAAGACCGACAGGGAAGCCAAAGCCAGGCAGAGGTACGTGGCCGACTCCTGTGGAGATGTGGCCCTCTTGGATGGGGCCCTGCAGGCCACCATCTGGGCGGGGGAGCACCTCAGAGTCTGCCCGTGGGGAGCACGTCCAAACCATGAGTAGAACCGTAGCGGGTTTTGCTTGTTCACTCAACAGTGCTCAGGGCTGACTCCTAGCCTTGCGCTCAAGGATCACTCCTGGTGGGGCTCAGGGGACCACATGGGAGACTGGGGATCGAACCTGGGATGACCATAGGCAAGTGCTCTACTGGCAGTACTAGCTCTCCAGTGGCCTCAAGGCCAAGGCAAGCACTTGACCTGCTGTACTACGGCTCCAGCCCCCACCCCCGCCCCACCACAGTCCTACAGTGAGGAAGTTCTGGGCCAGGAGAGTCTGGCACGGCCATTCTCCAAGACACCTGGTTCCTAGTCCGTCAAGGCGCGTCCTGGAGCACACCCAGAGCTGACGAAGCTTCTCTGGGCGGTCAAGAGGATGTGCAGGGCTGGTGATGTGGAGGCCCCGAGCTCCATCCCTGGCACTGCGTGCCTTCCCTCAATACCACTGGCCAACCCGAGCACCACCAGGGTGTGGTCCCTACCTCAAACGGGCACAAAGAATGTGCCCAGATATTCACATCATCACCAGAGGCTGCTCACAATGCCACAGAGGCAGCTGGGGTCTCGCTTTCCATGCTTTATCTTTCTGAGCTTTCCTTTCATCTCATATTTAAGTATTTCTCATTTTTGAGTAGATGCATATATGTACCCGGTCACCTTACTTGTGCATGAAGGTTATGGAACACACTTCATTAGATGGAGAGCCAAGGTTATATTCACAAGAGCATAGGGCCCTGGTGGAGGAGGTGAATGTCCTGCTCTTCAGGCGAAACCAGGGTCCGAGGCCCCAGGGGCAGCAGAGGTTTGAAGAGGGACAGTGACAGAGGGAGCTGACAGGAGGGGACAAGTAGGGGTGAAGGTGGGGTGGGAGAAGAAATGCTTGGGAGACAGGGAGAAACGGAAGGAACGGAGGGGTCGCTGAGGTCAGTCCTGTCTGGTTCACGGAAAGGCAGTGACATGGAGAAGCAGGGCCGGATTGTGTTTTTCGCTCTTGAAAATAGAACTTGGATCAATGGTTTGAAAGGCATAGGAAGGTGAAGTTTGGACTCAGAGATACTTTTTTTTTGTCTTTTCTTTAAAGAAGTATTAACAACTTTTAATACATTGAATCACAGTCATAAACACATTTGCAAAGTTTTCCAGGGTTGGACTTCAATCATATAGTGTCCCTTCACCAGTGGACTTTTACCACCACCAGTGGTCCCAGTTTCTCTCGTGTTGCCCATCCCCCACCTTGCCGTCACTATGACAGGCACTTTTCTTGTCTCTGTCTCTCTGTCTCTCCGAGTCTCTGTCTCTGTCTTTGTTTCTGTCTCTGTCTCTCTCTCTCTCTATCTCTCTCTCCCTCTCCCCCCACCTTTCTCCTTTTGGGCCTAAAGGTTTGCAATTCAGATAATGAAAGGTTATCAGGTATATCCCCTTACCTACTTTCAACACCCAGTTCCTGTCCAAAATGATCATTTCCAACTCTTACGGACAGAGAGCCCTTTCTAATCAATAGAGCTGAGTTACATATGAATAGTAAAATGGGGGGGGGGATGATGGAATAAAAACTTCCTAATAATTCCCATACCTTCAGGGTCAGGTGAATGAGACCAGTTGTAGTTACTGGTTTTGGCATATCGAATACACAACGGATAGCTTGCCAGGCTCTTCCGTGCGGGGGGAATACTCTCGGTAGCTTGCCAGTCTTTCCTAGAGAGATAGAGGCTTTTGGGGCGACCTCTAATCACCCTTGTAGGTGTTACCATATTTGAACCCTATCAAATACGGTACGACAATTCTGGAAGATGGGTATTTAGTGTTTTATGATGTGTTGCGCGGCTGCAAAGCGGCCGCGCGGGTCCAGAAAGCATCCTGGAGTGTGGCGACGGCTGGGTAGTGGAAGTAATGTCATTTGCCAAGGTGTTGAAAATCAGATGGGCTGGTCACGTAATGAGATTTAAAGATGACCACTGGACTAGAGCTGTTACTGACTGGATTCCACGGGATGTCAAAAGACCGCGTGGCCGCCCACCTACCAGATGGTCAGACTTCTTCGTCAAGATCATGAACGATCGGTTTGAGGCCCTTCATGTTCCCGGAGCGAACAGATGCCATTGGGCTACATTAGCACGCGACAGGGACAAATGGAGACGTTACTGACGCCCGCTCGAGCAAATCGACGACTACTGGAAGTTAAGTGATTAAGTGATTAATTCCCATACAGTGAGCTCCCCGGTCCTGGATGTGTTCAATAACCACTGAAGATCGCCGATGTTGGATGTTGCAGGGGACATTAAGAGCCACTGGAGCCCCCGTGGTGGCAGTGGAGGAGGGGATCCAGCCCTATTTGATTCCTGAATCTTTTTGAATTGATGTTAGAAATCTGCTTCCGTTATTGTTGTTATATTGTTATTATTTGGGAGCATACCCAGTGCTGGGCTGGAGCGATAGCACAGCGGTAAAGTGTTTGCCTTGTGCGCAGCTGGCCTGGCCGAGCCAGGTTCGATTCCTCCGCCCCTCTCGGGGAGTCCAGCAAGCTACCGAGAGTATCTTGTCTGCACGGCAAAGCTTTGCAAGCTCCCCGTGACGTATTCAATATGCCAAACACAGTAAGAAGAAGTCTCACGATGGAGATGTTACTGGGCCCTCTCGAGCAAATCGATGAACAACGGGAGGACCGTGACCGTGACCCAGTGGTGTTCAGGACTTATTCCTAACTCTGTGCTCGGGGGTCACTCCCTGGATACTCGGGGGATGCTGGGGATTGAGCCGGGTCAGCCACATGCAAACCAAATGCCCTAATCACTGCGCTATTTCTCTGGCCCCTTATTTATGATTTTAGAACCTCCCCTCCCTTTGGCTGTTGATGTTGTGAGAACCAGGGTCTCACCCACAGGCTGGGGTGGGGGGCAGTGCTCACACATTTGTCTGTGTGTGTGCAGGGGGACCCTGTGCCTTGGTAGTGATTGCACACCCTTGGGCGTGGTGCGCTAGAGATCACACTTGGTCGCAATTCTGGGGTTTCCAGAGGACACAGCTACTGGCACCGGCACATGTGGGTTTCTCTGGGGTTGAGCCCTTAACCTCACAATTGCCAGGGAGACCCTGGCTATCCCGGGTCTTGCTTTTTCTGGCCCAGCCCCAGAGGTAAAGAACGTGTCTCGTGACATTTCTCAGTTCATAACCTGCTCTCAGCCATGGTTTGTTCAAAGCCCCCTCTACTTCTTATACCCCCCCCATTATCTCTGCACCCCAAGCCCCATTTAAACCATGCCCAGGCCCGCGATCCCTGACCTTGGTAAAGATGCGGAAGTCTGTGCTCAGGGATGACTCCTGGCCGTGTGTTGGGAACCATCTATTGGGCTGGGGATCAAACCAAGTGCCTATGCCTTGTCCTACGCTCCGGGCCTGATGTGGAGGTCTGCACCCTCCACTTCTCTGTGTAGAGATCACGTTATTTCTGCATGTGCTATCACCTGAACAAATGGACTGAGGTTTTTGCTCTCCTGACCTTCTTTTTTGGTTTGGAAGGCCACACCCCATGGTGCTCAGGAGTTACCCCAGGCTCCCCGCTCAGGAATCACTCCTGGCAGTGCTCGGGGAATCATATGTGGTTCTGGGGGTCGAACCTGGGTTTGGTGCGTGCAAAGCAAGCTCCCTGCCCGCTGTGCGATTGCTTTGGCCCTGACTGTCTCCACTTTCTTCCCTCTTCCGTTCCTTAATGCTATTAAGATAGGTGCATCCCATACTGAAAGTAGACTCTAGACCGAACACGATTGCCACCCAATGATTCTGCAAACCACAGCACCCAAAAGGAGAGAACAAAAGGGAGTGCCCTGCCACAGAGGCAGGGTGGCATGGGGCATGGGGGGTGGGGTGGGAGGGATACTGGGATTGGTAGGGGTAAAGAATGGGCACTGGTGGTGGGATGGGTACTCGATCATTGTATAACTGAAACCCAAGCACAAGAACTTGTAAGTCTACAACTGTATCTCATGGTGTTTCACCAAAAACATAATAAATAAATAAATAAATAAAAATAAAGTCAATCAGATTGACACCTTTAAAAAAAAAAAGATAGCTGCATCCCCAGAGGTGCACGCCTTGTTCTGAATGACTTGAAAGGGAGACGCTTCCTCTTCTTCATTCCCTCCTCCAGATGTGGATGCTAGGTGGCTTCCAGCTCCCCTTCCCCCACCCGGCCTCCTCCCTCGTGACTCCCCTTTCATAAGCGTCCTGCCCCCCTCTTCTTCCCACCCCTCTCATCTCTCTTCCTGGCTGCATGCCTGCTGGGATATGCCTTCTTAACCAGCTCACTGGGAAAGTCAATCAATTCATTTTTCTGCTCCGTGGAAGGACGCGAGAACCTTCTGCTCTCATGCCACCCAGCTCTATGCCCCGGGCTGGATTGTGGTGGGGTGTCATTTTCGGAGGACGCATCTCTCTGAGGATGAGCGAGTTGGTATACCTCTTCCTCTCCTGTCAACACTTGTGTTTCTTCTTCGGTGACCGGCCTCTGGATCTTTCTTTCCTCCAGACTTCCTGTCTTTTCCTTGTTGATTCATTGGCATCCTTTGGCTATTTTTGGTGGGTTTTGAAGTGGCAAATGTTTTGGCTGAGTCCAAGTCACTGTCATCTGAACAGGTGCTCTGAAGACCAGCCAGGTTTGGGAAGCCCTGCCGTGAGATCATTCCTAATTCTGTCCCCAAAGGCTTTCTTCGAGTCTTGGTCCTTCTGCCGAGTTTCCTTGTCGGTGTCTGAGTGGCGGCTGAGGGCCGGGGCGTCCTGATAAATGCCGACATGCGGTACCTTGATCATCTTTACAAGTCATTGCATTGTGCCAACGGTCACACGACGCTTCACACTTGACTGCAACATTTTCAACATTTCTCCTGCTGAGGTCAATGCAGAGGAGGGCTATTTCCTCCTCTAGAATCTGGGCTGGTCTTAGTCACTTCTTTATGACCAATAGAATATAGCATGTTTTTATTTTCTGTCTTCAGCGACTCCATCACAGAAGCTTGGGGTCGTCTCCTTGGCTTTTGGGGAGCATTCACTCTTGGGGAAGTGAATGTCACTATCACCTTGTAAGATTCTCCTTAACCTTAAGATTGCTGTGCTGGAGAGGCCCACCTGGGCACCTTGGCCATCGACACTAGCTGAGCTTCCAGGCATGGACCGACAACCCCACCAGCCATGGGAGGGGCCTATGGCAGAAGCCCAGCCCCAGTCAACATCTGATGGCAACTGTGCAAGAGAACCGGAGTGGAAACTGCCCTGCTGAGCCCTGCCTGAATCCCTGACCCACAGATCAGCAGATAATAAAATAGTGGTGGTTTACTCCAGTAAGGCTGAGATAATTGGTCCTATTGCATCAGCAGTAATCCCTGTAACCCCCTTGAACATTGCAAGCACAGTGAGTTACTTAAAGTTTTGTTTTGGTTTCTTTGCTTTGTTTTTCCTTTGGGAGGGACCATACCTGGCAGTGCTCAGGGGCTAAAGTTGGCTCTGGGCGGGGGAACCATGTTGTGGTGGGAATCAAACCTGCCTGCAGGGGTCTTTGATCCATCTCCCCACGCTTAGCATAGTTACTTTAAACCTCTGCTCATAGCGTATACGAAGAGGCATCTGTGGGTCTGTTTCTATTGTCTGTTATTTCTGATGTTTTTAAAATTATGTATGAGACTCCTCTAGTGTGTGGGTATTTGTTGTTGTGGGGTCACACCAGATGGTGCTCAGGGCTTATTCCTGGCTTTGCACTCAGGGGTCCCTCTGGGTGGGCTTGAGGAACCACATGGGGTGCCAGGAATTGAGCCCGTGTAAGGCAAGAGTTCTACCTGCTCTACTATTGCACCAGCCTCAAAGATCACTCATTTGTTTGTTCGTTTGGCCACCCCCGCTGTGCCCAGGGCATACTCTTGGCTCTAAGTTCAGGGATCACTACTGGCAGGGCTCAGAGGACCATATAGAGTGCTGAGAGTCAAACCTGGGTTGGCTGTCCGTGTTCAGGGCAAATGTCTTATCCACTGTCCTATCTCTCCTGCCCTGTGTGGATATTTCTGATTGTGACTTGGACACAGAAATAATGAAATTATTATTATTTTAATAATAGTAATCTAATAATAATAATAATTTTAGCTTGGTCATAGAAGTAATGGAATGTCTGTCTCATTTCATTGAGGGACAATTTCATTAGGGCTGGCCAGATGCTGAGGGGATTAACACAGAACTGTCTACTTTCCTTCCAGAGTCATAATGTATACAACAAGGCATCTATGGGTCTGTTTCTATTGTCTGTTATTTTGAAATGGCAAATGATGGGAGATAAGCTGCCTGTGTTGGTTCACTCTGAACTCCTGGGGTATAGCTCTTTGGAGGTGCCTGCCCAGCTGGAGGTGACCCACAAAGTCGCACCCTTTGGCAAGTCTAAAACTCTCACCCAAATTTAAAAAAATAGTATGAGGCTAATATCCAAGGTCAAGAGGATTGGTCAATGGTTGGAAACTGTCACAAGAGTGTGTGTGTGGGGGGAGGGCAGTTAGGATAGAGAAGGGAGAGAAGAGGGCAGTTGGGCTAGATATGACAATTAATAGTTGGAAATGATCACTC
This sequence comes from Sorex fumeus, assembly GCF_029834395.1. NCBI lineage: Eukaryota > Metazoa > Chordata > Mammalia > Eulipotyphla > Soricidae > Sorex > Sorex fumeus. Next base: position 57,014,307 of record NW_026606118.1, read on the forward strand.
TGGACAAGAACTGAGTATTGAAAATAGGTAAAGGGATATGTCTGACAACCTTTCAGTGTATGTATTACAAACCATAATGCTCAAAAGGAAAGGTAGAGAAGAAGAAGAAGAAGAAGAGGAAGGAGGAGGAGGAAGAGGAAGAGGAAGAGGAGTAGGAGTAGGAGGAGTAGGAGGAGTAGTAGGAGGAGGACGGGGAATAGGAGTAGGAAGAGGAGGAGGATGAGGACAAGGAGGAGGAGGAGGACGAGGACGACGAGAAGGAGGAGGAGGAGAAGGAGGAGGAGGAGGAGGAGAAGGAGGAGGAGGAGAAAGAAGAAAGAAGTAAAAGAAGAAAATGAAGAAGAAGAAGAAGAGGAAAAAGAAGAAGAGGAAGAGGAAGAGGAGGAGGAAGACGAGGAAGAGGAAAAAGAAGAAGAGGAAGAGGAAGAGGAGGAGGAGGAAGAAGAAGGAGAAGGAGAAGGAGGAGGAGGAGAAGAAGGAGGAGGAGAAGAAGGAGGAGAAGAAGAAGAATGAGAAGAAGAAGAAGAAGAGGAAGAGGAAGAAGAAGAAAAAGAGGAAGAGGAAAGAGAAGAAGAAGAGGAGGAGGAGGGGGAAGAAGAAGAAGGAGAAGGAGAAGAAGAAGAAGAGGTGGAAGAGGAAAAAGAAGAAGAGGAAGAGGAAGAAGAAGAAGAGGAAGAAGAGGAAGAGGAAAAAGAAGAAGAGGAAGAGGAAGAGGAGGAGGAGGAAGAAGAAGGAGAGGAAGAGGAAAAAGAAGAAGAGGAAGAGGAAGAGGAGGAGGAAGAAGGAGAAGGAGAAGGAGAAAGAGGAGGAGGAGGAGGAGAAGAAGAAGAAGAAGAGGAAGAAGAAGAAAAAGAAGAACAGGAAGAGGAAGAGGAGGAGGAAGAAGAGGAAGAGGAAAAAGAAGAAGAGGAAGAGGAAGAGGAGGAGGAGGAAGAAGAAGAAGGAGAAGGAGAAGGAGGAGGAGAAGAAGGAGAAGGAGAAGAAGAATGAGAAGAAGAAGAAGAAGAAGAAGAGGAAAAAAGAAGAAGAGGAAGAGGAGGAGGAAGAAGAGGAAGAGGAAAAAGAAGAAGAGGAAGAGGAAGAGGAGGAGGAGGAGGAAGAAGAAGGAGAAGGAGAAGAAGAAGAATGAGAAGAAGAAGAAGAAGAGGAAAAAAGAAGAAGAGGAAGAGGAGGAGGAAGAGGAAAAAGAAGAAGAGGAAGAGGAAGAGGAAGAGGAGGAGGAAGAAGAGGAAGAGTAAAAAGAAGAAGAGGAAGAGGAAGAGGAAGAGGAGGAGGAGGAAGAAAAAGGAGAAGGAGAAGGAGGAAGAGGAGGAGGAGAAGGAGAAGGAGAAGAAGAAGAATGAGAAGAAGAAGAGGAAAAAAGAAGAGGAAGAGGAAGAGAAGGAGGAAGAAGAAGAAAAAGAGGAAGAGGAAAAAGAAGAAGAAGAGGAGGAGGAGGGGGAAGAAGAAGAAGGAGAAGGAGAAGAAGAAGAAGAGGAGGAAGAGGAAAAAGAAGAAGAGGAGGAGGAAGAAGAAGAAGAGAAAGAAGAGGAAGAGGAAAAAGAAGAAGAGGAAGAGAAAGAAGAGGAGGAGGAAGAAGAAGGAGAGGAAGAGGAAAAAGAAGAGGAAGAGGAAGAGGAGGAGGAAGAAGGAGAAGGAGAAGGAGAAAGAGGAGGAGGAGGAGGAGGAGAAGAAGACGAAGAAGACGAAGAAGAAGAAGAAGAAGAAGAAGAAGAAGAAGAAGAAGAAGAAGAAGAAGAAGAAGAAGAAGAAGAAGAAGAAGAAGAAGAAGACGATGACGACGACCTGTAATAGAGGTGCGGGGGGAAGGGAATCTTGGTGGTAGCAAATGTACACTGGTGAAGAGATGGGTCTTGGAACATAATATGACTGAAATCCAATCATGAACAACTTGATAATTGTGTATCTCGCTGTGATTCAATTAAAAATTAATTAATTAAAAATTAATTTTAAAATAATAAATAAAAACAAAATTGTCTTAATAAAAGCAAACAAACAAAACCTCACAACCTGCCAAAACTGTAGCTCAGCCTCTTGGCTTCTCAGCTGACCTCTCCTCAATAGCGAAGCCCACGTGGGGCACATGCCCCCTGCTGCCCCTCCCTTCCTCATCTCCGTCCCAGCCCAGAGGAACTTCCCTGGCTTGTCAAATCCCTGATGCCTTCGAACTGATTCTGAAAGTCTAGTGTCTAATGGTCTTGGTGGGAACATGGGCCTAAGCCACTTAGTAGTCACATCTTTAGTCTTACTTGCTGAACCCTTGAAATGTCAGAAACATAAAGTGAAATCACATTCTTTGAAAGTCCTTTTTTTTTAAAGATGCATCACATAGGCCTGGAGAGATCATACAGGGGTTTGGGCACTTGCCTTGATGCCCCCAACTCCAGGCTCCTTCCCCCAAAAGAGCATCAGATAGTCTCAAGTCTTTTATTTATTTGCATTTTGGGTCCACACCTGGCTGTGCTCAGGGCTTACTCCTGGCTCTGCACTCAGGGATCACTCCTGGCAAAGCTCAGGGACCATATGGGATGCCGGGGATCGAACCTGAGTGGGCCACAGGCAAAGCAAACACACCCTCTCCGCTGTCTTATCTCTCCAGCCGTCTCAAATCTTTTAACACAGAGATTGGGCTCAATTCAATGTCCGCATGAGATACCTGGTACCTGTTTAGAACATCACCCCCCCTGTGAAGCCTCTTGTCACTGGGGCAAACCTTGACTTGGACCCGACCAGGGATCATTCAAGTGACTTTCGTTGGCAAGTTCTCAGGTCTTTTTTCACTGCTGTGTCTTCATTCTGTTACTGTTGGGTGACCACAGGGGCGTTTGTGAGGTCTTATCCCCATTCTAACTCTCGTCCTTTGGCGAATGTGTGAGTTAGAGAACCAGTCAGACTAGCATGGAGGGGATGGTGAAGCTTAGGCAGGCTGGGAGTTGTCGGAGAGTGGGGGTCCAGAGAGGTGAGATAATGGAGCTTGGGGGTTGAGTTGCCTGCTGTCCACTCCTGAGTCCTCACCACTTTTTCTCTACCTTTCTTTTTGAGCATTATGGTTTGTAAAACAGCTGCTGAAAGGTTGTCAGACATATATCCCTTTACCTACTTTCAATACTCAGTTCTTGTCCAGAGTGATCATTTCCAACTATTATTGTCGTACTAGTCCTTTCTCTATCCTAACTGCCCTCCATCCCCCAATACTCTTGTGACCGTTTCCAACCACTGACCAGTACTCTTGACCTTGGATATTAGTCTCATACGATTTTTTTAAAATTTGGATGAGAGTTTTATAGGCTTGCCAAAGGGTGTGACTTTGTGTGTCCTGGCCAGAGACACTCAAGAAATTCTGGCATTCTGTGTTCCCCAGCATCCCACTGTAGCACTGTTGCACTGTCCTCCCATTGTTCATCGATTTGCTCGAGCAGGCACCAGTAATGTCTCCACTGTGAGGTTTGTTGTTACTGTTTTTGGCATATTGAATACGCCACGGGGAGCTTGCAGGCTCTGCTGTGCGGGCAGGATACTCTCGGTAGCTTGCTGGGCTCTCTGAGAGGGACAGAGGAATCGAACCCAGGTCGGCCACATATAAGGTAAACACCCAACCCACTATGCTATTGCTCCGGTCCCAGCATCCCACAGAGAGGAACATTTTTCGGGGTGCCCTGAGAGGAAAAAGGGGGAAAGAAAGATTCCCTTTGAGGACTAAGATGAGATGAAGTGACGGCCCCACGGCCGGCCAAGAGCTGACTCACCGGGCTGGGACAAGACTTTACTGGTACATATGGGCCCGGTGACAATATGTGCCTATTTCAAACAGCCCCACACCTGGGACAGGTCCTGGAAGACAGGAGGAGACAGTTCCTGCAGGAGTGTGAGACTGGATGTCAGGGGACACAGGTCGCACCGGGGAAGTGGCTGTGGAACCGCTTTTCCAGGGCTTGGCTCTGGGATCTCAAAAACACGGGATCCTGTGATTTCCTGATCAGAGCCAGGAGCACAGGACCCAGAGTCCAGGCACCCAGGGAACCTTCACGTGACCCCATTCTTCATTCTTATCCCCGGCTCTGACGGAGGCCAGTCACTGACTTCAGAGTAGGTAAATGCCCTCTTGGGGTCCCGTTTGACCTCGCCTGGAAATCCTTCCCTGGAAGTTCTTTCAAGTCTGGGTGTCGTTTTCAGGCTTTACAGAGTTTTGTCTTTTAACAGATGAGGAAATGGAGGCACAGGTGTCCTGATGATGTGGAGCAGGGGCGAGTGGGGCCAGCAAGGAAGGACAAGGACTATATGGCGCATGTCTGGCATGCAGCTCATTGGGGTGTGACCCCAGCATCTTACATGGTCGTGAGCCCTACCAGGAGGGATCCCTGAGTCCAGGGCCAAGGAAGCTCTGAGCACGGCTGAGTGCGGCCCAATAGCCCCTGCCCCCAACACACACACACACACACACACACACACACACACACACACAAATCACACATAACCACGTGCGTGAATGTGTGCTCGCATACACATGTACACAAACATACACACACATACACATATACACACAGAGACACGGAGGCTTGGGGATGGCCTGTTGTGAGTCTGAGGTCCTTATTAAGCCTGCCCCATACAGCTACCCACGTGGGCGAGACCCCCGCCCTGCACAGTGGCAGATGCAGGGCCCACCCTGAGGGCCAGCAGAGGTGAGGGGAATGCAGGTAGGAAGCGTCAGGCAGGCAGGGGTGGGGGGGGGGGGGGCGGGAAGGGCTTCAGGGAACCAGAGCTGAGGCTTGCGGTATTGGCTATCCTCTGTCCTCAGCAGACTCGGGGGAGACTTGGACGCATGGGGGGCGGGGGGGAGAGATGTACTTCTGCCCGCAGGAGCGATCTGGGGCCCCCTCCAGTGTGGGGGCCAGGGCAGGCCGCTCATTGCTCTGTCCTCTTGCCAACTATAGCAGTTTGGGGGGCGTCCTGGAGATGTTCTAGACACGCGTGTTCTGTCTGTGAAGTAGGGGTTCTAAGCCAGCCCTCGGAAGGCTGCTGAGAGCACGACTCTGTGGCCGAGAGTGTGTGCAGGGCTGGCGCAGGCAGGACCCTCACCCACAGCTTCTCTGGGATGACGAGGCCTCACTTTGTCCTCAGCAACCCCCGAGCTGCTCTGAGACCCTCTCTGCTGGCCCTCCATGACTCAGTTTCCTAATTCCTTCTCCCTTGGGCCTTCCTGGCCTCCTTCATCCCCACACATCAGAGGTAGCTTCCTGGTTCCCCCATGGGCCTTGGCCTGGGCCTTGGCCTCCCTCTCTCCCATCCTCACACCAGCAGGGGAAGGGACGTGAAGGGCTGGAGCTGGGGTCCCGGGGACAGGGATTCCTCTTGTTTCTGCTGAGGGGACCCCAGCAAAGCGTCTGTGTTTCAGTCTCGGGGCAGAAATGGGGTTTAGCCTCCACCACTCAGCCCTGAGTTTTCCTCTCTGAGCTGGGCCTTTTTTTGAGGGGGTCTCTCCTTGGCAGGGAGTAGAGAGGGTTCTGTGAGGGACTTCTTTCTTGGGGGAGTGAGGAGGGAGAGGGGGTGAGCGGTGCCATCCCCTCCCTCACCCCTCCCTTCCCCACACCTCTCCTCTCTTCCTCCCATCTGGGGTCCTTGTCTGAGCAAAAGCCGCCTGCATCCTCTTGTCACAGGACAAGGCCTCGATAAGGAAGGAGGTGAGTGAATCCAGCCCTGTGCTAATCCCTCCCGGCTCTGAACCCACCCGGGAGGGTTGGGGCATGGCCCGCCCCCGGACCCGTCCCGTCTAGACTGCTGGCTCTCAAGGGCCTCAGCCCATTGCCAATTAGCCAGTGGAAGTCGGTGCTGGCTCCGGGGGGGCTCTGGGCTACGTCTCCAAGGGCGACGGGATTCCTGAGACTGAGGCGAACAGAGGAAGCTGTGGGGCCAGGCCCAGACCCCACAACACACGCCGGGAAGTTTCCTTCCTGAGAAGGCGACAGCTGAGGTGTTTCCATTGTTGCCATGGATGACAGGCCTTAGCTCCATGGCGGTCTTCACTAAGACCGTTTCAGAGCTGGGCAGAGAGTGGGCTGAGATTCAAACTTCCACTCTCAGAGGCCAGAGTTGATAGCACAGCAGGTAGGGCGCTGGCCTTGCACGCAGCCGACCCAGGTTCGATCCCCAGCATCCCATAGGGTTCCCTAGGCACCGCCAGGAGTGATTCCTGAGTGCAGAGCCAGGAGGAACCTCTGAGCATCGCCAGATGTGACCCAAAATAAATAAACAGAAACTTCTGCTCTCAAATCTCATCCTGTGCTGGGGGTGGAGCACTGTTACCAAGAGGATTCACACACTCACACACACACATACACACACACACACATATACACACACTGCTCTGTCCTTATGGGGAGTCTGGAGGCTGCAGGTGTGACTTGGAGAGCTCAGACCTAAGACACGCCTTTTCCTCCATCCCCCCCCGCATCCCCGCTGAGGCTCTAACTGGAGTTTGACTTCGCCCAGGAGCTGCTTCCCCGTTTTCCCCTCATCCTCCTGAACATTTGCAATTTTTTTTCTTGCAATTTTTGTATATTTTATTTTCATAAAGTAGTTCGCAATAGTTCATTGCAGATACTACTCAAACACCAATCCACCGAGCACCTTCCCACCACAAGAACAGGGAAGCGTGTGAAGGTTTTGGTCTGTTTGTTGTAATGCATTCTGGAGCCATTGAAGCCCGTATATAAGAGAATACAAGCAAGTGTGTTAAGACCAAACAAATGTGTGCAAAAGTATGTAAATGGGCTAGAGTGTAAGAACATTTGTGGCCGCGTGCTCCAGGAAATTCTGCGTCGCTCTCTTCCGGGAGCTTTGGCTTATAGTTTCTGGATCTTGATGAGATGACGTGGTGCTGGGAGAAGTCTGTGGGTGTGACTGCCAAGCTACTCGGGGGAGGAGGCCCAGTCCCGATCCGAGAGGGTTTGGAGAGCTCAGTCAAGGGACCCACATATCTGGGTTTTCCTGACGGATCCCACTTGGGTGAGGCTCGTCCACGCATGTGGAGGGTGGCCTTGAGCCTGGTGGTGGTTGGGTCCTGGAGGTTTTCGGCTGCTGGGGTTCTGCTTCGGCAGGGAGGGAGACTCAACCCGCTCCCCTTCGAGGTGCCTTGGTGAAGACAGCCTGGCGCGGGGTCCGGAGATTCTGCCCGTCCTGAACATTTGGCATCTGTGACCTTCCCCACAGAGGACCCCAAACCCACTCAGTCTACCACCCTCTTCTCAGAAGAAAATCACTCTGTGCCCCCCACATCCATCTTTTTCAAAGGAACACACAGAAAGTGCCTCCCCACTCCCACGCCCACCACAGCTGTCCCGAGGGTGGTGCGCAACCCCCCCCAGCCCCCGCAGGTCATGCCAGCACAGCCATGCCCACCCAGGGGCATCACCCACTCTGGGAAGCGCATCTAGTCCGGCACTGGTGGGAGATGAGGACATGACACCCGAAAGCTGCGCCGGGGACCTGGATGGCATCTGTGTCCCGGCACAGGTACCCAGCTGGGTCAAGAGGTGGAGGCAGGACCCCTGCAGGGGCTTCCACCCTGGAGAGGGGGCGCCATCATCTCTGCTTCTCATTAGCCTCTCTGGACCCTGAGAAAACGAAGGCTGGAGGACGGCCAGTGGCCTTGTGGTTTGGGGAGGCGGGGAGGTCTTGTCCTGGGGCCCCGGAGCCTCTGTGTGTGCCCAGACATGCAGTGAAAATGAGCACTTGGGGGCTCTGTGCTCAGGGTCCCTGACAGGAGGAGTGGGCTCCTGGGCCAGGATTGCCGGTAAGGTGAGAGTGGGCTGGAGACAGGAAGGCTGGTCTGAGGCTTCCCTGGCCGGTCCTCTTCTCCAGTTCCCTGTTCCTCCTCAGGCTGCGAGCCCAGGGCCTCGCCCTTCCCTGTCTGCCCTGGAGGGGCTTCTGTGAGGGAAGCATACAGGGTGTGGGGCATCTCCGTGGTGAAGCCCCCCCTGGTCCCCACACAGCAGAGAACAAGAATGGTGCCCGTAAACCAAACGGAGCCAGGCTTGCTGACTACTGAGGGGATGCCCTGCCCGGGTCACTGCAGAGGCTCCGAGGCTGGGGTGCCACTGCCCGGACATAGCTGGGCCACACCAACCTCCCCTGACCCACGTGAATTTTGGACCCGAGTGGTCCCCGACTTCTGAGAGTTCGTCACTTGAGGGATGCCCAGGAGAGCAGAGGCATCGGGTGTGGGGCGGCTGTCTCTTGCTCTGAATTCCCTGCTTTTCTGATGTTCCTTCCTTCATTTCTTTTCCTTTCTGTGTCTTGGGCAAGACTGGGCCCCAGCACTGCTGACCCCGTGTTCAGGACACCCCTCAGGCGGGGCTTGTTTCTCACTGGCCTCACAGGGCCTTGGGGATGACACAGTGACTTTTTTTTTTCTATTTCAATCTAGAATTTATTACAAGAAAAAAATTTTTAATATGATTATCTTTTTTTTATTTAATTATTGAATCACTGTGGGAAAAGTTACAAAGCTTTCAGGTTTAAGTCTCAGTTATGCAATGATCAAACACATTTCCCTTCACCAGTACTTATTTTTCACCACCAAGAACCCCAATATACCCCCCTCCCAACCCTCCCAATGCCTGAGAGGCAGATGAATTCTAGTTAACACTCTATCTACTTTGATTAGATTCATTGTTTTGACAAAAGATGCACCATTATTATTTAGAATTTACACCCCAAAATCAGACCTGCTGAAAAGGCATTGTGAAATCATTTGTTTTCTACAGCTGGTTATAAGAACCAAATGATGTCGCGTGGCCGCAATAGCGGCCGCTCGATTTTGGATTTCTGATATTTTACTTATTAAGCCTGGGAGTATTTCTGCCAAGAATCAGATAATTATAAGATTGGTTTCTGTGGCTCTGGAGCCATGGCTGTGCCGGAGAGCAGCTCGTGGGGGGCAACTCGTGACCTTGGTAGGGCGTGAAGGACAAGCCCAGAACTCCCCCCTTCCCATGAGGTTTCAGTTGCCCCGTCATGACCGGCTCATACCTGGCTTTCCAGAAAGCTCCTAGGCGGCCGCCATCCTGCTGTCCAGAGGGAAAAAGGCGGAAGGTAGCAACACCATTTCCCTCCTGGGCAGGCACGGTGACACAGTGACTTCTGGAGACAATCTTCCTCCGAGGCACCCAGGAGGCAGAGGGTCCATTGGCACTGCCTGCGGGCTCAGGGCAGGATGACCAGGCCCCTGCGCACACCCTCCTCTGGGCTTGGCCAGCTCAAGGGGCTGGGCTCATGCTGGGAGTCAGCCAAGGCTCAGGAAAGCTGAGGCAGGCAGGGCTGGAAGCAAGGTCCTTCCCTCAAAGATGGCGGCAGGTGTGGTCATCCTTGGTGCATGATGAGGATGTCACAGGTGGGTGACGGTCCTGCAGGCTGAGGGTCAGCAGTGGACATGTTAGAATATGGAAGTATCCCTAGGCTGGAAGGTGAACAACCTTTCATTTCACTGTCACTGTCACTGTCCTCCCGTTGTTCATCGATTTGCTCGAGTGGGCCCAGTAACATTGTGAGACTGTGTTTGGCATATGGGATATGAACCTTTTATTTATTTATTTAAATTTAATTTTTTTTTTTTTCTAGAGCGATAGCACAGCGGGTAGGGCGTTTGCCTTGCACGCAGGCAACATGGCCGACCCGAGTTCGATTCCTCCACCCCTCTCGGAGAGCCCGGCAAGCTACCGAGAGTATTCGATATGCCAGACACAGTAACAACAAAGTCTCCAATGGAGACGTTACTGGGCCCGCTCGAGCAAATCGATGATCAACGGGAGGGCCTAGTATTATGTACATAATACTAGAAGTCAGCCTCATGCAAAGCAAGCACTTACCACTGTGCTATCTCTCTGGTCCAGGAATTTTAGTCCCGGCAAGCTACTGAGAGTATTCGATATGCCAAACACAGTAACAACAAAGTCTCCAACGGAGACGTTACTGGGCCCGCTCGAGCAAATCGACGATCAACGGGAGGGCCTTTACCGCTCGAGCATTTAAATAATAGGGCTTTTTTTTTTGTTACTTAAACCATGGCATAATTATCAGTGATAATATTTTATCCATTTCAATTGTTATATTTTCTCAAGGTGTAATTTTTGGTATTTGACTCTTTGATGTAAAAGTTGGCTGGAGCGATAGCACAGCGGGTAAGGCGTTTGCCTAGCACGAGGCCGACTTGGGTTCGATTCCTCTGTCCCTCTCGGAGAGCCCGGCGAGCTACTGAGAGTATCCTGCCTGTACGGCAGAGACTGGCAAGCTCCCCGTGGCATATTTGATATGCCAAAAACAATAAAAAGTCTCACAATGGAGACGTTACTGGTGCCCGCTCGAGCAACTCGATGAACAACGGGAGGACAGTGCTACAGAGCAATGCTATTATATTTTTTGGGGGGGGGGATGGTTGGGTCATAGTCGCAGTGCTCAGGGCTGACTCCTGCCTCTGTGCTCAGGAATTCCTCTGGCGGTGCTCGCAGCACCATGTGGGATGCTGGGGATTGAACCTGGTTCAGTTGTGTGCCAGGTAAATGCCCTTCCTGCTGTGTGATGGCTCTGTTCCGTGAGCGGGCTTTTGAAGAGCTAGGCCTGGAGGCAGAGTAAGACAGGGGTTCGGATGCTGACCTTGCATGCACCCGATGTGAGTTTGGTCCCACCCCCAGCACTGCAGGACCCCCAGAGCCTTTGCATCTCTGGTGAACCCTGAGCACTGCTGCCATGGGTCTGTAGATCCTTTGCACCTTGGTGCCCAGGCAGAAACTCATGCTTGGGGATCTGGTGCCAGCAGGGGGACCTGAGCAGGATTTGTGAAGTGCTTTTCCTTCCCCCCTTCCACGCCCCTGCAAAAAAAAAAATTAAAGAGCTAGACCTCTGGCTCAGATTGTCTTGGTTTGCCTTCAGTTCTGACCCCACGAGCGGAGGCCCGAGGGGGTGAGAGAACCCCTGGGAAGCAGAGAAGTCACAGATGAGTTTCTCCGCCAGGCACGTGGTCCGCCTGACTTCCGCTGTTGCCGGTACAGACAAGCGTCAACCCAAACCCACCCGAAAGGGCTTTAATTGACTGTTGACATTTGGTTTCCTCCACTAGACTCGGAGCTCCCAGGTTATTTATCTCGTCGGCCTGGCAGGGCTCAGGGACTCGCCGGTACGTGTTGAAAGGATGAACATGTGGATCTGGCAGTCGGGCATCAAGAGGGCCTTCCTGGAAGAGATGGGAAGGGGGAGAGGACGCCCAGAGAGGGGGGGAAGGCTGGAGGGCTCAGCCCAGCTGTGTCAACGGGACGGGGAGCAGGGCGGGGAGGTCTGGGGAGAGAGGCCCCGCCAGGCCCGAGGGGTCAGGGTAGGAGAGGGGAGTTGCAGGGGGGCGAGGAAGCCCCCAGCCCCCAGACCTGGACAGTCATCGTGCTCTCCGGGTGACGGCAGTCCCTGAGCTGAACATCATGGGCAAAAGGCAGGAGCAGAGCCGGACCCACCCGCAGAGCCCCTTTCTCCCCTCCCCTCCCCTCCCCTCCCTTCCCCTCCCCTCCCTTCTCCTCCCCTCCCCTCCCTTCCCCTCCCCTCCCCTCCCCTCTTCTCTTCTCCTCTACTCTCCCCTCCCCTCCCCTCCCCTTCCCTCCCTCCCCTCCCCTCTCCTCCTCTCCTCTTCTTTCCTCTCCTGTCATCTCCTCTCCTCTCCCCTCCTCTCCTCTCCCCTCCTCTCCTCTGCTCTCCCCTCCCCTCCCCTCCTCTCCTCTCCTCTTCTTTCCTCTCCTCTCCTCTCCTCTCCTGTCATCTCCTCTCCTCTCCTCTCCTCTCCTCTCCTCTCCTCTCCTCTCCTCTCCTCTCCTCTCCTCTCCTCTCCCTCTCCTTCCTTTCCCTCCTCACCCCTCCCCCTCTTTCCTCTCCGTTCTCTCATCTCTCCTCTCTCTCTCTTCTCTTCCTCTCTCCTCTCCTTTTCTTTCCCCTCCTCTCCTCCCCTCTTCTCTCCTCTCCTTCTTTCATTCTCTTCATTCCCTCACTCCTCAGTTCTTCCCTTCTTTGCATCTTTCTCTTCTTCCCCCATCCTTTCTTCTTTTTTCCCTTCCTAGTTTTATTATTTTCCCTTTTTTGTTCTGTTTTTAATTATGAAACCTCTGCCGAGATTGAAAAAAGAAAAGAAAGGAAAACCCTCTCACCACACTGTCACCTTACACTGATCACCAGGGACTAGTAGAAGGCCTTATTGGCCCAAGGGCTGATAAAGGGTCACACTGTCCATGTTCTGTCTTCAGGACATGCTGCACAGTGATCTCCTGTTAGCCCGAGAGGGACACATCGCCTCTCTCTGGCTCCTTCTCTCCCACCTCACACAGAGATCAGGGATCCTGGGCAATGAAAGGGCCTAATCTTGACCCTGTGAACTGGCCACTGGCCCACAGAGTAAGGAAAATATCACTGAGAGGGACACAGCCCTGTCCCCAGGGAGCCCAGTCTAAGGGGACACGGCCCTGTCCTCAGGGAGCCCCGGTCTGGGGGGACAGTCCTAATCTCATGGAACTCTGAGGGGTCTCAGATTCTGTGTAGGAGCCTCCCATCTATGGCAGTACATAGGAAATACCCCACAGACCTGAGTCTGTTACTGTGGGTGTTGGGGTACTTTGCCTGAGAGTACTTTGGTACTGGGGGTTACTGTGGGTGTTGGGGTACTTTGGCTGAGGGTACCTTGGTACTGGGGGTTACTGTGGGTGTGGAGTACTTTGGATGAGGGTACCTTGGTACTGGGGGTTACTGTGGGTGTGGGGTACTTTGGCTGAGGGTACTTTGGTACTGGGGGTTTTGTGGGTGTGGGGTACTTTGGCTGAGGGTACTTTGGTACCGGGGGTTACTGTGGGTGTTGGGGTACTTTGGCTGAGGATACTTTGGTACCGGGGGTTACTGTGGGTGTTGGGGTACTTTGGCTGAGGGTACTTTGGTACCGGGGGTTACTGTGGGTGTGGGGTACTTTGGCTGAGGGTACCTTGGTACCGGGGGCTACTGTGGGTGTGGGGTACTTTGGCTGAGGATACTTTGGTACCGGGGGTTACTGTGGGTGTGGGGTACTTTGGCTGAGGGTACCTTGGTACCGGGGGCTACTGTGGGTGTGGGGTACTTTGGCTGAGGATACTTTGGTACCGGGGGTTACTGTGGGTGTGGGGTACTTTGGCTGAGGGTACTTTGGTACCGGGGGTTACTGTGGGTGTGGGGTACTTTGACTGAGGATACTTTGGTACCGGGGGTTACTGTGGGTGTGGGGTACTTTGGCTGGGGGTACTTTGGTACTGGGGGTTACTGTGGGTGTGGGGTACTTTGGCTGAGGGTACCTTGGTACTGGGGGTTACTGTGGGTGTGGGGTACTTTGGCTGAGGGTACTTTGGTACCGGGGGTTACTGTGGGTGTGGGGTACTTTGGCTGAGGGTACTTTGGTACCGGGGGTTACTGTGGGTGTAGGGTACTTTGGCTGAGGGTACTTTGGTACCGGGGGTTACTGTGGGTGTGGGGTACTTTGGCTGAGGGTACTTTGGTACCGGGGGTTACTGTGGGTGTGGGGTACTTTGGCTGGGGGTACTTTGGTACCGGGGGTTACTGTGGGTGTGGGGTACTTTGGCTGAGGATACTTTGGTACCGGGGGTTACTGTGGGTGTGGGGTACTTTGGCTGGGGGTACTTTGGTACCGGGGGTTACTGTGGGTGTGGGGTACTTTGGCTGAGGGTACCTTGGTACCGGGGGTTACTGTGGGTGTGGGGTACTTTGGCTGAGGGTACTTTGGTACCGGGGGTTACTGTGGGTGTTGGGGTACTTTGGCTGAGGGTACTTTGGTACTGGGGGTTACTGTGGGTGTGGGGTACTTTGGCTGAGGGTACTTTGGTACTGGGGGTTACTGTGGGTGTGGGGTACTTTGGCTGAGGGTACTTTGGTACTGGGGGTTACTGTGGGTGTTGGGGTACTTTGGCTGAGGGTACTTTGGTACTGGGGGTTACTGTGGGTGTGGGGTACTTTGGCTGAGGGTACTTTGGTACTGGGGGTTACTGTGGGTGTGGGGTACTTTGGCTGAGGGTACTTTGGTACCAGGGGTTACTGTGGGTGTGGGGTACTTTGGCTGAGGGTACTTTGGTACTGGGGGTTACTGTGGGTGTTGGGGTACTTTGGCTGAGGGTACTTTGGTACCGGGGGTTACTGTGGGTGTGGGGTACTTTGGCTGAGGGTACTTTGGTACTGGGGGTTACTGTGGGTGTTGGGGTACTTTGGCTGAGGGTACTTTGGTACTGGGGGTTACTGTGGGTGTGGGGTACTTTGGCTGAGAGTACTTTGGTACCGGGGGTTACTGTGGGTGTTGGGGTACTTTGGCTGAGGGTACTTTGGTACTGGGGGTTACTGTGGGTGTGGGGTACTTTGGCTGAGGGTACTTTGGTACTGGGGGTTACTGTGGGTGTGGGGTACTTTGGCCTGGCTTCCTGTCACATGAGTGATAACGAGCGTGCTGCACTCAGGTTCAGGGCTAGCAGGAAGGGCAGGCTCCCCCGAGCGCCCGGACAGGGCTGTCTGAGTTTCCACTATCTCCTGTCACCCCTTAGCTCTGCAGGAGAGGGGCTGAGTGGCCCTAGACTGCCCGGGAACCAGGGAGGGTGGGGACAGGGCAGTGTGTGGCCGTGAGGGGCCTTGGGGCCTGGCAGGCAGTGGTCAGGAGAGATAAGCCGCTGAGATAAGGGCAATCAAGTCACCTCACTTAGCCAGGAGCCTGTCGGTGACAAGCTGAGCGCCCTCCTGGCCCAGAATGTGTGTGGTAGCTGGAAAGGGGTGGGGGACCCTAGCTGGGCTCCCCCAGCCTGAGGTGGGCCTGGTGGCCACCCCACAGCTCCTCCTCTCTCTGCTCACCGCACTTGGGGGAACATTCTGGTTCCCTGAACTCCGAGATGGAGATGGGGGGGGTCCATGGAAGGCGGGGTCTGGGGGAGGAGTCGGCTAGGGTCCTAGCCACTTTTGGTTCCTCCCGGGCACATCCTAATGAGAGAGCTGACCCGGGCACCTTCTCTGGTGCCAAAGTTCTTATGACACAGAGGCAGGACGGAGGCTCCCTGGGGGAGGAGGCGGAACCGCAGGGTGCAAGGTTGGTGTGGCTCAGCCGTGGCCGGGAATCCCTTCCGGGACTTGCTGAGGAGCTGGCTTGCCCGTGCAATCGCCAAGGTCAGCACTGCAGAGACACACACTGTGCAAAGGGGAGACTGAGGCTCTAAGAGAGTCAGAACCCCCCTGTTCGGGGCCACACAGCCCAGCTTTCTCCTGGCTTCGAGCTACATGACAACCACACAAAGTCAAACTTCCAATGTGCTCCATGCGTGTGTATATTTATGTATGTGTGTGTGTGTGTGTGTGCGCGCGCGTGCATGCGCGCACGCGTGTGTGTGTTGCTGGGGAGGGGGTGTTGTTTTGCAAGCCCTGAGACTACAGCTGGGCCCTGGAAGGGGTCCCAAGCTCAGCCCTGTGCAGGCGGCCGGCCCTCTGGTCAGCAGAGGCGAGTCACAGGGGATGGCCCCCAGACTTGCAGGCGACGGTCACTCATCACTCCATTAGCTGCTCTCCGCCGGCCGACAATCCACAGGCGGTTCTCATTCCAGCCCGGAGCTCCCCAGGCCCCTCTCTCGAGCATCTAGGACAGGGCTCGGCTTACGAGTCCTTGGGGACGGCCACGCTCATGGCAGGCAGCGCTAGGGTCAGGCAGGCTGACCGGGAGAACCTGCCCAGCCCTGGCTGGCCGGCAGGGCAGCAGAGGCACCTGGGATTGCCCATAGCGGGGCATGAGCCATGCCCTTTTCAGAGGGGAGGCAAAAAGGTGTGAGGCCAGCCAGCTGGGGACAAGGGTCGGGAGAGAAAGAAAGGGAGGGAGAGAGAGAGAGAGAGAAGGGGGGAGAGAGAAAGAGAGAGAGAGGGAGGGAGGAAGGGAGAAAGAGAGGGAGAGGGGGAGGAAGGGAGAGAGAGAAGGGGAAAGAGAGGGAGGGAGAGAGGAAGGGAGGGAGAGAGAGAGAGAGGGAGGGTTGTCAGGAAAGAGAGAGAGGGGGAGGGAGGGGGGCCAGCAATGACATCAACCAAAATACCAGGAATGAATATGGAGAAGAATGCTTTATGCAAATGCATGCAAATAGGCATGCAAATAGGCATGCAAATCTACCCCAGGATGGGACAGCTATGTACAAATCAGGGCTCCAGAAAGTTCTGACAGTGGGGATCTGTGTGGTCGTCATGAAGATCCAGGGATCCTTCTGAGTACGTCCTTGCACAGATCTGCCCTCCCAGGCCATTCCCACCTGCAGTTCACAGAGGGTAGCCCCGGGTCACACCCTGTGCCCTTCTCCTGCCCAGGTGCCCCCGCCCCCCGCCAACCACTATCACCGTCCAGTGCCTGGGAAGGGTCTGCGCTCCCGCTCACCTGCCTGTGAGTGCCAACCCTCAGAACCGTGGGCGCTGGGCTGCAGAGGTCGTATGGCAGGTGGGGAATTTGCCTTCGATGCAGACAAGCCTGGGCTCAAGCCCTCAGCGCCCCGTCTGCTTCCCTGAGCCCCTCTAGGAGGGATCCCTGAGCACAGGGCCATGAGAAAGCCCTGAGCACCCCTGGGTGCGACTCCCCCACAAAATAAAATTTAAAAGGTGGCCACTTCCAGCGATCCTTCTGGCATTTCAGCCACACACAGGACCCAAAATATGCCCAGTTATAGAGGGATGCTGGCATGAGTGAGCCCTCAAATGAGAATTCAAAGACTGGGTCACTTTCGTTGGGGGCCATCTGCAGCCCCCTTTGGCAATGAGCTGGGTCCTTTCCACGGCTGCCCGTGTGTTGGAGGTGAGGTGTGGAGGGCCCTGCCCCCAGCCTCAGCAGCTGGTGACCACCAGGGGCAGGAGTGTGAGCCGGGCACCCCCCTGCTCCCAGCCCTCTCAAATGACAGCTGACTCATCAGTCTTCTTGCTGTCCGCTTCCTCCTCCGCTGCTCTGTTGGAGAGTGAGCCGGGCTCAGACCCTCAGCCTGGGACCTGTCAGCATCCACCCAGCCTCCTTTTACGTGGGTGGGGGCAAGGGGACCGCTGGGGGCTCTGACCCCCTGGCTCGTCCGTCTTGCTAGACTCGTGGGGCTTCACTCCCTGAGCAAGGGAAGCACAGGGAGATGAATGCGTGAGTGACTAATGGCCGAGTCCCACTGGGCTGTGAAGGGGGCTTTCTCCCCCCGCACTAGATCTCCGCCCCCACCCATGACTCCTTGGAGGGGAGAAGATCAAGTGCAGCTCTGGTCCCAACCTGACCTCTGGGCCCGAGTCTGCTCTCTGTCTTCTCTAGCCTCAGTTTTCCCATCTGTAAAATGAGGCCGTACCCACAGTTAAGATGGAAGGGACTTCCAGCCTCCGTTTCCCCATCTGTAAAACGAAACCGTAAGTTAAGATGGAAGGCGTGGCCAATCTCCACGGGCTCAGATGAGCATCCATGAGTGAATCTGCTGAAAACCCCAGGTCTACGGGCTATGTGACTGAAATCTCCGACTTCACGGAGTCTGGAATGAGCCACCTCCCCCCGAAGCCTTCTGTTCTTCCTGGAGCCTGGTGGTCACGCCCACAAAAGGCCTCTGACGCCAGATAAGCTCATTAACTGGCCAAGATTCGGAGACTCACAAATAAATCTCAGAAGGGAGTAATAAGCTGCAGAGACGCCTCCAGACCCCAGTCACCGTACAGTTAAAAATTTAACTCTAGCTGTATCACCCCATTTAAAAAAATTTAGAATTCCTGGACATCTCATTCTCTAAGCCACTGATGTACCAAAAGTAAAGTAACACACCACACTTGATGGAGTGTAAAATAGAAGTCAACCAATCTTGATCAAATATACTTAATATATATAATCACGGTCACGGTCCTCCTGTTGTTCATCGATTTGCTCGAGCGGGCCCAGTAACGTCTCCATTGGAGACTTTGTTGTTACTGTGTTTGGCATATTGAACACGTCACGGGGAGCTTGCCAGGCTCTGCCGTGCGGGTGAGATACTCTTGGTAGCTTGCTGGGCTCTCCGAGAGGGCGGAGGAATCAAACTCGGGTCGGCCATGTTGGCTGAGTGCAAGGCAAACGCCCTACCGCTGTGCTATCGCTCCAGCCCTAATATATATATATATATATATATATATGCACATGGGTTCAACCTGTTACAACATGTTGGTAATTTCTTATACAAGGGCTTAATGGTTCCAGGGTAAGATACATCAATCTGCACATCCTTCCCTCTAAGGAAACTCTTTTGGATTATTTTTAGTAGATCATTCACAACAAGCAAAATAACTTAGGTTCCGCTTGGGGGGAGGGGGTGGCAGAAATATTAGAAATAATGGTGGTGGGAAGGTATCATGGTGGTGGGATTATGTTGGAATATTCAAAGTTGTGGACAACTTTTTAAAAAAAATGATAGAAGGGACTTCCAGCCTCAGTTTCCCCATTTGTAAAACGAGACCGTACCCACAGTAAAGATGGGCTCCCAGGCCAGAGACCCAAAGCACAGGGTCCCCTGTTCCTCCCTGGCCCTCCCTGTAGCTCCCCTCAGTGTGACGGGCTCGGGAGAGACCCCTGGCTTCCCAAGGCAGGAGCCACGGACTCAGTCCTGCAGGAAGAGAGCCAGAGTGGGCATGGCGGTCTCTGGCCCTGGAGCAGGGTACGCACTGGGCCATAGGTCCTGGGACGAAGGGGTGCCCTGGGAGGCAGAAGGGCGCACGGGGACGAAACTGAAACAGGAGCTTGCAGGGCAGGTGCCGGGACGGGCCTCCCAGTGCGCATCAGTCTGCTGTGCTGCTTCCCGTCAGATCTGATCCATCCACAATTCTGGGGACCTGGGAACGCTGTTAGCCTTGTGGGGGAGGGACAGGCCACACTTGGCAGTCTTCGGGGGCTCTTCTGGCTCTAGGCTCAGCAGACACCCCCACTACCTCAGGGGTCCGTGTGGTGCTGGAATTGAGCCCAAGCAGTTGCATGAGCCACCAGCCCTTTGAATCATCTAAGTTTATGGGAACTTTTATTTTTCTTTCTCAGACCTTGAGTCAATCCACCCAGTTATTCACGTAGGAAGCTTTCTTTTTTTTTTTTTTTTGCTTTTTGGGTCACACCCAGCGAAGTGATGCACAGGGGTTACTCCTGGCTCTGCACTCAGGAATTACTCCTGGCAGTGCTCCGGGGGACCATCTGGGATGCTGGGAATCGAACCCAGGTCAGACCTACCCGCTGTGCTATCACTCCAGGCCCACATAGGAAGTTTTCACTTTTCTTTTCCTTTTCTTTTTCTTTTTTTTTTTTTTTTCTTTTTGGGTCACACCCGGCTTTGCACCAGGGTTACTCCTGGCTCATGCACACAGGAATCACTCCTGGCGGTGCTCAGGGGACCATCTGGGATGCTGGGGATCGAAACCAGGTCGGCCGCATGCAATCGGCTTTGCACAGGGGTTACTTCTGGCTCTGCATTCAGGAATTACTCCTGGCAGTGCTCCGGGGGACCATCTGGGATGCTGGGAATCAAACCCAGGTCAGCCCTACCCGCTGTGCGATGGCTCCAGCCCCGAGCTTTCACTTTTAGATGGTTGTGTGTGTGTGTGTGTGTGTGTGTGTGTGTGTGTGTGTGGTTGGGGAGAGGGGCACTCAAGGTGGTTTAGGCAGAAGCTCAAGTTCTCTTGGCTACTGCGGATGACACCAGAAAGAACTAAACTTGTCCTGATGCCAGCATAGGATGGGGCAGGCCTCCTACATGCCAGTAAGAGAAGGAGGTGATGGGGGGAGGAGGGAGGGGGCAGCCACCTCCTGCCCCGCTGCTGCCACCCCTGCTGGGTGGCCGACTGGTTCCCAGTTCCTCTCACGTGTGAGCCAGGCTGTGGGTTTTCTCTCACCTCCAAACTGGGCAAGAACTACGCGTTTGTCTGGCAGCTGAAATGTGACTTCGTCCCTTGCTTGAGGCAAAATGGGAACTGGAGGGGGACCAGTGGGGCAGCTTTTGTGCCTTTACCTGGGGAGCTGGGCTGGGCTAGGGGAGCAGGCAGAGGGGAGCTCCCCCACCCCAGCCGGCCTGGGGGGGGCCTCCATCAAAGGCAGGCGCCTTTTTGACCCCATCTGGACAGCCGTCCTCCTCCCCCAAGCCGCAGCCAGAGCCCCCAATTCCCAGCCCAGCCCGGCCCATCTCCGCCTTGCCCCAAACCTGCAAACAATGCATTGTTGACAATCCGCGGAGGCTAAACACTCGATAACACGGTCCCCACCGCACCAGACATCCTGACAGTGACAGGGCTCAGCGCTACCACGAGAAGATGCTTTGAATACATCATCCTGTCAGCCGAGTTTATTATTCTTGCGCTCAAGATAAACTGCAGCCGCCAACGAGGGGCCGTATAAATTCCAGGCTCAGAAGTTGAGCAGGCCCCGCTCCTCGTTAAACACTCGCGGACACACACACGCACACACACACACGCGCACACACACATAAATCCTGCTGAGAAAAGACCGCCCCTCGAGGGCCCCACACAGCTCTCGGGGGGCTCGGTAGCCGCCTTCTTGTAGGTGGTCCCAGGAAGCAGCTGCAGACATCAGGGGACACGAGGCTTGGGCTGAACCTGGGGCCACTTTCCCAGCCAGGCCCGAGTGGACTTGGGTTGGTGGGGGGGGCAGCAGGGAAGATCTCTCCACAGGAGCCAGCTGTCCCCCGGTCAAGCTCAGCTTCTTGACCCTGGACTTCTGTCTGGCCAAGGCCGCAGCCCAGCGTGGGTGGCCAGAGCACCCACGTGTTGTGTCAGGCCTGGAGAGGCGCTGGGAGTCTGGAACGAACAGTCCGGCTCTCGGAGGAAGGCCAGTGAGGCTTTCAAACACCACCAGCAGCCATCCTGGGGAGCGGGGGGGGGTGAATCTCATGCACACATGCACGCACACACACACACGCAAACACACGCACACACACATGCACACACACGCACACACATGCATACGCACATACACACACAGACACACGCACACACGCACACATGCATACACATGCATACACACACGCACACACACGGACACACGCACATGCACACGCACACACACCTGCACACATGGACTCACACACACGCACACACATGCACACACACATGCATACACATGCACGTACGCAAACACGCATACACATGCATACACACGCACACATACACACACGCACACACTTGCACACACGAACACACATGCACACACGCACACACTTGCACACATGAACACACATGCACACACGCACACACATGCACACACGCACACACACACACACACACTCCAGAGGAAATGCTGAGGAGTCCGTGTCCTCTCTGCGTGCTGGCCAGAGAGGGGCCATCTGCATCCCCAGGCCAGCCCTGTCCTCTCCTTCGGGGGCTATTTGCAAGTGGGAAGGATGGAGCCTTGTAGGCTTCGCTTTAATCTGGCCCCCACACACTTAGGATAAACTGAACGGAAGCGGCTGGAGAGAGTAAAGGGGTTAAGAGATATCCCTTGCACACGGCCAACCCTGGTTTGTCCTGAGAACATCACGGCGGGGGTCGGGGTAGCCTGGGAGGCCCGTGGGAACTGTCTGGGTAACCCCAACATCGTAGGGCTTATCGGTGTCACATCCCTGGGCCCTGGCCTTGGACCACTGGCCAGTTGGGTAGCTAAGAATCACTGATGGGGGTCCCAGGGTCTCCAGAGAACTGTATGGGAGGGCAAATAAGATAAACATAACCCCCCCCCATTGTTTCCTGGTGGTTTGGGGGCAGCCGGATGTGGGGAGGGAGAAGCGGGGCTCAGACCACTGAGTGAGGTGAGACCAACAGCTCCTCTGGGTACCATGGGAAGAAGCGTTTCTGTCCCATGGTGGCCTTGGCTCCCCTTTGATCTGACAGATTGGACTAGTCTACTGCCTGGAGCAAGCAAAGACAGTCGCTGAGGGAGCTCAGCCCTCTCGTCGCCGCAGATGAGACACAGAGGTGCCGAGAGACACGGCCGCTCAGAGATCTGACACCTGACGGTGATCTCTCCTCAGCCTCCCGGAGGCTCACCAACACCAGGGTTGCAGGACGGTCAGAACCGGCTAATGGCAGAAATCTGGTCAGCTGGCCTCTCCCTGGTCAACACCCTGGGAGATTCTAACTCACACCTGGGACCACGGCCCGGTGTTAGGGCCAGGGAAGGGGCTTGTGGATTGCGGGCACAGAGTCACCTACCCACATGTGTCCTGGACAGACACCTGCCCCTCTTGTCCTTCTGCTTCCCCATTGCCAAACAGGAGACGCTCGGCATGGTAACGTTCCGTGAACCAACAGCTCACTCACTCTCTGTCCACTGCTTCTCCTCTGTTTCAGTCACAATGAGCTCCCAAGGCCGTCCTCAAACACACAAAGCACATTTCTACCCCAGGCCCTTTGCACATACGGTGCACTCTGCCTTGTTCCCTGTAGTCAGTCCATGCTGCCTTCTAGAACCTTCAGGGCATTGTTCCAGTATTACCTGATCAAAAGCTCGCCCCTTCCCCAAAGGACCCCCCCCCCACCACACACACACCATATCAGCAATTTTCTCCTCCGCCTCCTCCATTTAGTTTGGGTTTCCCGCTAGGTGGGCCCCTGAGTGCAGGGACAGGATGGATCTTGCTTGCTGGCTGTTGGCTCCAGCACCCAGGACAGTGCCTGGTACTCAACTGGTTGGACCACAAGCATCAAGTTGCCAACGATGTGGTCACAGCGGCTCTTCACGTGTCATTCACCCTCACCGGGCGAAAGGATGGAGGCAGGCTCGGTCCCCAGGCTGGGGCCAGAGATGCTCTTGACAACCCCGCGTAGACACCCCCGTGTTGTGTGGGTAGACGTGGCGGGCTTCCTGCCCACCCAAACAGAAAGGCCAGGCCTGCTCGAGGAAGGGCGTCCTGGCACTGTGCCTGCTGACCCATCAGCTCCCGGCTCAGAGGCCAAGGGGACCCAGGGACAGGCACCTGAGTGCGGTCACCACTGAGGGATCTAAGGTCACCATGACACGAAGGGAGTGGTCACCGGCTCGGGTGATATGGACACAAGGACAGACAGCGGCCTCACAGGTGTGTGTGTGTGTGTGTGTGTGTGTGTGTGTGTGTGTGTGTGTGTAAGGAGAGGTACCGAGAGCTTCTTACAGGTGGGAAGATGCCTCCAGAGGCCCCGTTTTCCCTGACCTCCCCATCACACACACACACACACACACACACACACACCAGCTCCTGTCAACCAGGAGATCACCGCTGATTAGGTGCTGGCTAGGCAGGTAGGGCCACTGCCACAGCTGCCATGTTCCCCCCTGCAGGTCTGTCCCCTCTGGGTTCTGCCCATGAAGAGTTGGGGTGCAGATTCAGGAAGGCCTCTCTCACCCCCTCTCAGGCTCTGGCGAGTACCTTCAGGGAAAAGTCCCAAACTCCCTGTACTCGGATGACACACTTGAGAGAATGGCTGCATGCACACGTGAATGAGTGAGCCAGCTTCCCAGACCTCGGCCAGCAGGACTGGGCCTCTGGCCATGCAGAGGGGCCTGGCCCACGAGCTCTGGGACAGCCTCCTGGCCAGTGGCTCCCAGCCCAGCGATGGGGTTTCCCTGGGGTCTGACTCAGGTCAGGGTTCCCAGGAGGGGACCTTGGACAAGGACTCCTGGGAAGAGGGGATGCCAGGGCAGAGCCTCACCTGGCCTCAGAGACAGCCTGATTATGCGGTGTGGGGAGTGGGAGGGACCCTTGCTAGGGTCCCTGGGATCACACACAGTCAGAAGTGGCTGCTGAGGAAGGCGGGGGCCTAGGCCCGGGTGGTGGGGAGGGGGTGATTTTGACGTGCTCTCCCGAAAGCGTGCCTGCAGGACAGTCACTGAGGCTGGAGCTGGAGGTGTGTGGGGCTGGCTCTGGTCCACGCGCACCCCAGCAGAGAGCCCAGCTTCTGTAGGGCAACCGCAGGCCAGGCACGGGCACCGCTGGGCCGTCCCTGTCCCTCCCCCGTGGGAAGGGGAAGGGTTTGGAGGGGGCCGGGCCTCCGCAGCCTTCCAGAGGCCAGTTGCTTCAACTCTGTGGTTTTCCTTCCAGAAGGGAGCTGAGTTCATTGAACTTCAGGGGAAATCTATATCCTTGTCCTCCTTCTGCAGAGATAATCAAGTTAATGGGATTATTTCCTGTGCGCAAGAATAGGGCTGCTAAGAAAACATTGCGGAGTAAAGGCTGTTAGCACAGGGCAGGCTGAAAGGCCAAATCTTTGCCGCCAGGCGGAAGTGAGCCTGTGTGTCTGTGGGCTCGGGGCAGCAGGGACACAGGTGCCCTGCCTCTCCCTGGCCGGCTGCTGCCCGGCCCCCTGCGTCCCTCTGCCCGCTGTGCCCAGTGCTCGTAGGACACTCAGTGACAGATCTGCTGGTCCCATCTCCCTGATCCCTGTGTCCCTCTGCCCGCTGCGCCCAGTGATCGTAGGACACTTGGTGACAGATCTGCTGGTCCCATCTCCCTGATCCCTGAGGGCCAGTTGACCAGTATGGGGGAAAACAGAGGTATTGGTTCTTGGTAAAATCTTTTCTTCGGGGCTGGAGTGACAGCATAGCGGATAGGGCGTTTGCCTTGCACGCGGCTGACTTGGGTTCGATTCCCGGCATCCCATATGGTCCCCCGAGCACCGCCAGGAGTAATTTCTGAGTGCACGAGCCAGGAGTAACCCTTGTGCATTGCCGGGTGTGACCCAAAAATAAATAAATAAAATATTTTTTTTCTTCTTTTTGTTTTGTTTGGGGGCCATCCCTGGCAGTGCTCAGGGCTTATTCCTGCTCTGCCCTCAGGGTTCACTCCTACTGGATCTCAAGGGACTGTCCGGGGTGCTGGGGATCGACTTCAGATCATCCCCTCTAGAGTCCTATCTGCTGTGTTCTCACTCTAGATGCGGGGAAACTGAGGCCCAGGGAGGAGAAATGACCGGCCCTGGGACCCACAACCTGCTTGCGGGCAAAGCCGGGGCTGATTCAGGTGCCAGAGCCTGCTCCCCCCGCCCCCCATCCTTCCTCGAACTAACCGGCTCTGTCATCGCCCTGAAATCTCCCCACCCCTAACCCATATCCTCTCCCGCTGTGCAGAGGAAAACCTCAGTGGGCCCTGCTGGGTGCCTCTGTTTGCTGATTCTCACTCATCCCTGACGCGGTCCCAAGCCCCCCTGCTCAGTGCCCTTAGATCTTATCAGCCCGAGTGGGGTGAGGGTCCCTCACCTGGCCCACCTGAGACCGGCCCATCCGTGTGCACAGGTGCGGTGGGCAGGGCCGCTGGGCATTCCGGTGGGGAGGGGGACACGGGGAGACAATGGCTGGGTTAAGAGGGTCATCTTCTTTCACACCTCCTGATTCGTCCCGTTTGTAAATCATTATCCTGGGCGGCACAAAGCAGGCATTGAGCGCGCCTGGAGGCTGCCCCCCCCCCCCCGTGCCCCCCACCCCCCAGCAGAGATGACTGGGGTCCCCGGGTGGCCGACTGGCAGCTCCCGTCACCCCCACTCCGACCCCCCCTTCCCAGGGCCCCCGGGTTGGGTTACCAATCTAATCCCTGCTCCTCCGTGCTCCCTCTCTGCGCGCATTGGGATGATGCAACCCGCTAATTACATTGCTCGATTTTGAACCCATCCCTGCTCCTCTGACTCAGGCGGGCGGGAGGCGGGCGCGCGGGCTGGGCTGTGCGGCTTATCAGGGCTGGGTTATTCCACTCACACCCGCGCACGCCTCCCTGGCCTCCGCCTTTGTTAGCGCGGGGCCCTTGCATCACCTCCTGCTTTCCATTTCTCGGGGATTTTTTTAACGGTCCTTTTTTTTATGAGCCGCTCTATCTTGTTAGCTAATGAATGATGCTGGGGCCGTGAGGAGGCCGCTTTGTGTCTCCATTAAATGTTACACGCTTGCAATTATGAGTGCACAAGGGACAGCTAATAAAAAAAATAATCATCTATTTTGTGGCCTGGGGCAGGCTGGAGACTCACCGCTGGTTCCCAGGGTAATTCAGCCGTAGGGACCACAGTTAGACAGGCACCCCCCCACCAGGGGAGGGGGGTGCTCCCAGGCTGGGTGGGGGTGGGGTGTGAGGGCAGGCAGAGGGGTGAGCTCTCTTCCGGCCCCTCTGGGGAGCCCTGCACCCACTAGCAGGAGGCTGAGTCCTTCTAAGAGCTCCTTATGCACCCTCTAGCGTGGGGTGTGGGGACATTGTCCCCTCTGCCTCTTTGCTCCAGGCCAGCAGAGTGGACCAATCATATCCTCTCCCATGGTCAGTCACCCCCTTGGGGGATCCCCAAGAAGTCTTATCACTGGGCCCTTGTTGAGGGTTTCTGCTCCCCTGGGCATCCCAGCCTCGCCAATGCATACTCAAAGTGGGCTGGGCCCCTGGGCAGCAGTGCCCTCAAGGAAGGAGGATGGACAGTGAGGGACACAGCCGCTTTTCTCATGGGAGAGCAGGGTGTGTGCCACGTGGACAGCTGCCGAGCTGCCGGCCTCTTCCTCTCTGCTCGGATGCTGTTGGCTGCCGTGGCCCCGGGGGGCAGCTGTGGCATGGCCCTCGCGAGGATGGACACTTGGCTGGTGTGAGCACAGAGGGGCGCTCAATAAGTATCTCGTGATCCAAGGCAAAGGGTGAGGGAAGAGGCCCGCAGCCCCCAGGAAGACCCCAAGTAGGGGCTGGGGAGGTAGTTTACAGGGCTGAGCGCTGTATGCAGGAAGCCTGAGTTCCCATCCCCCAAGCTGGAGCGAGCCCTGAGCACTTGAGCAGTGTAAGTGCTGAGCACCCCTGCAGGGGGAGAGCAGATTCTGGCTAGGAGCCCAAGCCCGGCTAGAGGGGCAGAAGACACAGAGGCCTGATGGGAGTCAAGTGCTCCAGCGCGTGGGACCCCCACTAACCAAGAGGGACTTCACACTCCAAGCACCTCCCGCAGCAACTGGAGGGGAAAAAAAAAAAAGGAGTAACTTCTTGGGGCTGGAGCAATAGCAAAGCGGGAGGGTGTTTGCCTTGCATGACCCAGGTTCGATTCCCAGCATCCCATAGGGTCCCCCGAGCACCGCCAGGAGTCATTCCTGGGTGCTGAGCCAAGAGTATCCCCTGAGCATCGCTGGATGTGACCCAAAAAGCAAAAAACCCAAACAAAACAAAACAAAATAACCCTTCTGTACTGAAGACATGCCGGGCACATGACATGGGTGCTGAGTGGCCCCAGAGAGGGTCCCCTGGCAAGGTGGGTGCTCGGCTCGGCTCGTCAGTGGTGCCTGGTGGGCCGAGAATGAAGGCTCCCGAGCCCTGGGACCTCTGGCCACCTCCTCTCGCTGGGCCTCAATTTCCTTTTTAATTTTTTTTTCATTTGTTTTAGTTTTTGTTTGGGGGCCACAGACTGCAAGGCTCAGAGCTCACTCCTTGTTTTGTACTCAGGAATCAGGCTCAGCAGTGCTCAGGGATTGAGCCCGGCTCTGCTGTGTACCAGGCAAGCATCCCGCTGCTATTGCGCTGGACCCTGGGCCTCAGTTTCCCAGCCTGGTGAAGCTTCCCTGCAACAGTCTGCCCGTGGCCTGGCGGAGCTGCTTCTGCCCTCAGACAGCCACCGGGTAACCGCCAGCCACGGAAGAGCTGAAGGAAGGCCGCGGCCCCACCCTGCGCCAGGGTTCCCCATGTCTGCCCACCCATGCCCAAGCCCCACTTTCCCTGTGGGATGCCCAGATTTGCTTCCCAGAGGGCCTGAGCCGTCTGCCCTGGGGACTCGGGTGTGAGGTGCCAACTGGCCCCAGGGCTGACTTCATGGCTTCTACAGGCCCCAGGGATGCCCTCAGGCGGGGTAGCAGGAGGACCGCAGGCTGGGAACACCCTAAAGTGTCCCTCACACACTGAGGCCTCACTGTGGACACTGGGAAACCACATCCGCCCACATGGCCGCGGCCAGGGCTGGCCAGGACAGGAGGCCTGGTTGGCAGAGGCAGGGCACCCGGGGGGCGGGCAGGAGCAGCGGGTAGGGGGGTGGGAAGGGCGGTCAGAGAAGCGCCAAGCTCACCCCCAGAGGGCTCAGTGGGCAGCAGGCGGAAGTTCCAGGCTATGGGAGTTTCAACGTAGCAATAGCAGAAGAGAATCAGCCTGGGCTGGCCAGTTCGGGCCTTGGGGCATCCTCCATGAGGCAGGTCCTGACCAGTGGGATGGGTGGGGGCTGCTTCAGCTCCCAGTTGAGGGGCTTTTCTTGGCACGATGCTTGAGGGGGAGATGCCAGGTGAAAGATCTGGATCCTCACCCTGGGCTGGGCTGGGGACCCTGCAGTGCTGGCTTGAAGGCGCTATGCTGACCCCTATCCCAGAGACGGTGAGGCCAAGGCTGGGCACTGCTGAGTGGACAGAGCTGGCAGGGTCTCGGTTGAGCTGTCTGGTAACTCACTGCCCAGCTGGTCAGAAAAGCTGTGTGCGGGCTTCTACCAGAGCTTGTGAGTGGGGCCCATCGGGAGCGCCCACCTGGGTCATCTGCACCCTGGGACGGAAATTCCGGGACTCGTGGGTGCCTGGATTTGGGGAGGCTGCTCGGGCTCTAGGGTATGGGGTACCACCTGCCCCCGACCCCCTAATGGGAGCTCAGCTAGGTTGCTGGTTCCTGGCAAGCGGGAGGACCGTGCCCACCAGTTCCTGCGCGCCTCTCCCAGTCGGGGGTGTCCCTCAGGGGCTGCGTGGGGTCGCAGCTGGGAATTCTACCGGGAGTGCCCAGAGAAGGGCTCGCTCAGGGAGGGGTCTCGTCAGTAGTGGCCGCTGAGCACACGCAATACAGCTGGTTCCTAACTTAGGACCTTTCGGTCTTCCGATGGCTCTGTGTATTTTTAGCAGAAACTGGAGTTTTGAGTCTGAGCTGGGAGCTCTCTTCAGGTCAATGGCACATGTTGCCTGATGCCAAGCAGCGGCTCCTGGCCGTGCGGTTGCATTTCCAACCTCGGGTATTGCAACTCGCAGTGGGTCGAAGGGGCGGAACCTCGTCTGAAGGCGAGGAGCAGACACAGTTCTCCCCTGGCCTCTGGGGACAGACGGCTAATAGGGAGGGAAGTGATGCTTCCGGCGCGTGAAGTGTCACGTGTCTGTGTACGTGTGTGTGTGTGGGGGGGGGGGGCGACCATGCAGATATGGGGGGAGGGACGGTTCCTAGATGCATGGGCACGTGTTTGCACATGTGTGGGAGTGCAGAGGGTGGGAGTCTGTGCCTGAGAGTCTGCACACACCCACGCTGGCGTGGACAGCAGCCACAGGAAGGGCAGAGGACGCCTGCATGCACAGAGGCACGTGGAGTGGAGTGTCCAGCGATACCTGGATAGTCTTCCACCACCCCAGGATTCAGCCTGCCCACTCTGGGACAAGTAGTTTTTTTTTTTTTAGAGATCAATTTATATTAAACTGATATTTTTAAAATTTAATTTATTTATTTTTTATTTATAGCACAGCAGTAGGGCATTTGCCTTGCACACAGCTAACATGGCTGACCCGAGTTCGATTCCTCCGCCCCTCTCGGAGAGCCCGGCAAGCTACCAAGAGTATCTCGCCCGCACGGCAGAGCCTGGCAAGCTCCCCGTGACGTATTCGATATGCCAAACACAGTAACAACAAAGTCTCCAATGGAGACATTACTGGGCCCGCTTGAGCAACTCGATGAACAACGGGAGGACAGTGCTACCTCTGCTCTGAGGAAGAATTTGGGGTACATTAAGAAATTAAGCGTTTTTATATTTTCCAGGGGCTGGAGCGATAGCACAGCAGGTAGGGCACTTACTTTGCACGCAGCCGACCCGGGCGGACCCTGGTTCGATTCCTCCCACCCCTCTCGGAGAGCCCGGCAAGCTACCGAGAGTATCTCGCCCTCACGGCAGAGCCTGGCAAGCTCCCCGTGACGTATTCGATATGCCAAACACAGTAACAACAAAGTCTCCAATGGAGACGTTACTGGGCCCGCTCGAGCAAATCGATGATCAACGGGAGGGCCTTTACTTTTTTTTTTACTTTTATTTATTGAATCACTGTGGGAAAAGTTACAAAGCTTTCAGGTTTAAGTCTCGGTCATGCAATGATCAAACACATTTCCCTTCACCAATACTTATTTTTCACCACCAAGAACCCCAATATACCCCCCCTCCCAACTCTCCCGATGCCTGTGAGGCAGATGAATTCTAGTTGACACTCTATCTACTTTGATTAGATTGTTTCGACAAAATATGCACCATTATTGTTTAGAGGTTATACCCCAAAATCAGACCTGCTGAAAAGGCGTTGTGAAATCATTTGTTTTCTACAGCTGGTTACAAGAATCAATGATTTTGGATTTCTGGTATTTTACTTATTGAGCCTGGAAGTATTTCTGCTGAGAGTCAGATAATTATGAGATTGGTTTCTGTGGCTCTGGAGCCATGGCTGTGCCAGAGAGCCGCTCGTGGGGGGCAACCCGTGACCTCGGTAGGGCGTGAAGGACGAGCCGGGAACGTCGGGCAAGTAGTTTTAGACCCTCTTGCTTCAGTGTTGCTGTCTGTGAAATGGGCATGTGACAGCTTCTCTCTCTCTCTCTCTCTCTCTCTCTCTCTCTCTGGACTTGAAAAGGCTGAATTGGGATCAATATTTTGATTGGTGCAGCAACCGGCATGCAGGGAGAGTCGTGGTAGGGTTGGGGGTGAGGTTGCCTGAGAACAAGTATCTGTGGACGCTCAGTTCCAACCATCAGCATCTCGGGCCAGACGGCATCTACGGTGGAGGCTGTGGCAGCCTGGCCCCCGACACCCATCCTGGGCTAGATTGGGAACACACACATGGTGGACATGGCAAGGCGGGGCCGGCCATTTCTAAACAGTCCTCTTAGGACCTCAGAGCTGGCCCCAGAGGCCACCCACCCACTGCAGGGCCGCCTGCGTGCAACAGAGGTAAATCACCCGCCGCTGCCCTCTGGAATGCAGTCGCTGGGAAAGGTAACATGCGTGTTATTGCTGCATAAACACAGGGAAACTATTTACGACGCCTCGGCCCCGTGGCCCCAGGAAGCCCCTGCTCTGTGGGGGTGGGTGGGGGCCGCCCTGGCCTGGCAGAGGCATCTCCCCTCGCCAGCCAGAAGAATGTGTTCTGGAATTGCGGCGTGCAGAATAACCCAACCCCTCCTTGGCTTTCCTTGAGCCCTCATCCTTCGGTCCTTCTTGCTTTTCCAGGAAGCACGAGCTTTGGGCCTGAATTCCATGAATGCCCTGGCTTGGGTCTCTCTGTGACTCCAGAGACAGAAGCTGAGCGGGGATAAGAGACCCCCACTGGCCTGCCACGAGGCCTATCCCCAGCCACCTGTCCTCGTCTCTTCCCCTCTGACCAGCCTGTCTCCCAGCCTGGGGAGCTCCCCATGGGCCCACAGTGAGCCTCAGAGCCTCAGAGGGGACTCCAGGAACACGCTGGCCCAGAGGACAAAGCCCCCCAGAGCGGTCACACCCCCCCCCCATGAGAAATGCTGCCCGAAAAGGCTGGGGGGTCAGATCTGCCTTAGGGCCCGGCCCTCCTCTGCCCAGCACTGGTGCTAATCCTGGCCTGACTGACACCCACCACTTTATTTTTCTAAGAAGGCCGGGGGACCAAAGAGGTGACCATAAATGCCCGAGGGATTTACCACCAGGGCGTGGCCACCCTGTCACCTCCTGCCCCTCAGCTGTCCCTCCCCTTCCCCTGCCTCTCGGCCCATGACTGCTCCCGCAGTTCCTGCGCCTGGAACCGTCCTGCCTGCCCACACGCCCAGCGCCACGGCACTGGCCTTCCGGGGCAGCCTGGGCGTCCAGGCCTTCTCTCTCCCTTTGCCCGTGTGGCCACTCCAGGTCACTTCAGTGAAAGTGCTCGTCCACTGGAACCTCAGCTAAGAGAAGGCATGGGCCAAGCTGCCACGGGGCTTGTCACTCACACACCTTTTCTCCACGTCCCCAGCACCTTGTAACCAGCAGGGAAGGAGATTGAGAAGGGGGAGGGGAGGTGGGGGGTGGTCCTCTCCTCTGCTCTGCCCTCTCTGCCCTGCCTGAGCACAGACCTGGGGAGCAGGGAGCGCGCCTCTCGTGGGAGGCTCAGAAAAGACTCAGGGGGTTTACTGAGAAAATAAGAACCCTCTGAATTTGCACACGCAAGAAAGGGCATCGTCCGGAGAGTTCACCTCAAGACAGCGTGGCCCTTCCACCATGGCCGTACTGAGTGGGTCACTTTCCTTTCTTTCTTTTTCTTTTTGCCTTTTTGGGTCACACCTGGCAATGCACAGGAGTTACTCCTGGTTCATTCACTCAGGAATCACTCCTGGCGGTGCTCAGGGGATCATAGGGGATGCTGGGAATCGAACCCGGGTTGGCCGCGTGCAAGGCAAACGCCCTACCTGCTGTGCTATCGCTCCAGCCCCCAAGTGGGTCACTTTTCTTCTTGCTCCTGTACTTTCGCCTTTTCTTCCTTCCGATCCACAGGTAAGATGTGGAAAAGAACAGGATGCAAGTCTTGGTTCCTGCCTCTCCTCCCCTCGCCCTCCCTTCCCCAGCCCCTCCTGTCCCTTCCTCAGGCCTTTCACCTGAGGTGGATCCGTCCCAGAGTTTGCCCTGTCTCTCTGATGTTCGTCACAGCATTTCTGTTGTGGTGGTTGCAAGCACTTCTGACATCAACCTGACTCCAAACCTTCTTTAAAAAATGGAAAGACAGGGGGCTGGAGCAATAGCACAGTGGGTAGGGCGTTTGCCTTGCACTCGGCCAACCCGGGTTCGATTCCCAGCATCCCATATGGTCCCTTGAGCACCTCCAGGGGTAATTCCTGAGTGCAGAGCCAGGAGTAACCCCTGTGCATTGCCAGGTGTGACCTAAAAAGCAAAAAAAAAAAAAAAAAAAAGGAAAGACAGTCATCCTTTAAAAATGGAAAGACAGTCATCCCATTGTTCATTCAACTTGATTTCAAAGAACATTGCCTTTCCTTTTATTTTAAGGGTTTTAATTGATTGATTAATTTATTTATGGGGGGGGGGGGTAGACTCGTGATGCTCAGGGCCGATTCCCATCTCTGTGCACAGGATCTCACTCCTGGCAGTGCTTGGAGGACGATACGTGGGGCCGGGAATCGAACCAGGGTTGGCCAGGTGCAAGGCAGCATCTTAACTCCTGTGCTCTCTCTTTCTCTCTGGCCATCAAATAATCTTTCATCTCGGGCCAGGGATGCAGCTAAGTGGTTGGGCACCTGCCTTGCATGTGTAAGGCGGTGAGTTTAATCCTGGCCCCATCCCACGGGCCGAGTGCCATCCCAGATGCCACAGCCTCTGGTACCCCACAAGTGATGGGTGCATCACAACAATATCAGAGGGGAAGAGAACTGAGGGAAATCCTCTTTAGAATAGTTGTAGGTTTGTAGAAACAAAAAGTTGCCAAACACAGAGTCCTTCCCCTGGCCAGCCCCTTCCCCACAACGGCTCCTCTATAAGAGGCACCTTTAATGTGGTGTATTTGTTACAATCCAGGAACTGATACTGGTACATCATCATCATTAATGCTGGTGCTGATTTCCCTGGTTTTCAGTTACTGTCTTGTCTGGGCAAGAAGCCCCGAGAGGACCCCACATGGCCATTGTCATATTCCCCGGAAATGCTTGAGAGCTCCCCGGCTTTTTTTTTTTTTTTTATGGCCTCAAGAGCTTTGAGAAGTCCTGGTCAGGCGGTTTATAGCAAGTTGCTCAAGTGATAATTGTTTGATGTTTTTCTTGTGGTTAGCCCTGGGGTAGGGGTTTGGGGAAGGCAGGGCCCCGGAGATGCGTTCTTACCACACGGTACCAGGCACAGCCCAGCAACCTGACTTAGCTCAGTTGCTGTTGACCCCGGTCACCAGGGTAGAAGAGGCGCTTGCCAGGTTTTACCACCATAAAGTGAGACCCCCACCCCCCGTAACCTCGGCCTTTCTAAGCTTTCATGCTACCCTTTATGGGAGCAAATCACTTAAGGGAAGCCTCGTTTTCCTTCCCCCGAGAGTAATGCACCTACAGGCTGATTTAGAATTCTTTCTCCTGGACTGGAGAAGACTGGTGGAGGGAAGTTGGCACTGGCGGTGGGATTGGTATGAGAACATTTTATGTAGATTTTTTAAATAAATTAAAAAAAAAGTTTAAAGAGAGGGGCCGGAGCGATAGGACAGCAGATAGGGCGTTTTCCTTGCACGCGGTTGACCTGAGTTTGATTCCCAGCATCCCATATGGTCCCCTACCACCACCAGGAGTAATTCCTGACTGCAGAGCTAGGAGTAACTCCCAAGCATTGCCGGGTGTGACCCCTCCCCCCCAAAAAAGGCAAATAAATAAATAAATAAAATAAAAAGTTTTAAAGAGAATTCTTCCTCCTGGAAGACTGTTTCTTCTTTCCATCAGTTCCGTCAATAATTTGTGTTGAGATGGTGTCATGGCTATTTATTAAATACTTTTAGTATAATCCAAAATGACTTTGTTTGTTTCTCAATTTGTTCCATCTTTGCTACCGGAACTTCTTTCAGCTGATGCTGATGACGGCTTCTGAACCCTTTGTGATGTTCGGGAACCAGCACTCAAAACTCTCCTTGATGACCAAGAAAGGAAGTGTGTGTGTGTGTGTGTGTGTGTGTGTGTGTGTGTGTGTGTGTGTGTGTGTGTTGGTGTATATACCCCTTTCTGCAAATATCCACATATGACCATTTGTAGATTCTATTAACCTACACACAAAGGCTCCTCCATCATGACCCATCACCAAGGGACCATTCTAGACATCCCCCCTTTGCTCTGGAAGGGCTCCTACCAGCTGCCATCTGCTCACTTCGTTGTTCAATGCTAGGACACAGGTACAGGCAATTCTTGAGCAATCTGGCTTTGAGTGGCATGAACCCACTTGGACACCCATCTTTTCCAATGGCCGTTTTGGGAGCAAGGAGACCTCTAGCAATTTGAAGCAACTCCCCCACAAACCACAGTGATTTCCAATGGCTGGGCTGTGGGTCACTTGTTGATCCACAGTGTAAAGAGGTCGAAAACCAGTGACCTAGAAATACGGGTGGGGAGGGAACATTTAAGGAAAAGTTAGGTGTGTCACAAGTGTATAAAATAGGTGTAGAAATAGTCTGTTTTATCATTAACCATTTTAAAATAACTAGAGTTGACTATAAAAAGTTAAAAACATAATCAGATGAATGCAGACACAAGGTGTCTCCTCCATGGAGAGACGTAAGCTGAAGGCATGCAGCAGTATTAAACCGTAAAGGCATAAATTAACCACGGCACCCACTGAGCTCCTGTTACAACTCCACTTCTTTTCGTTATTTTTGGGTTCGCATCCAGCAGTGCTCAGAGCTCACTCCTGGCTCTCACTCAGGGATCACCCCCGGAGGGGTGTCGGGGACCATATAGGGTGCGGGGGTCGAACCTGGGTCAGCTGCATGCAAAGCAAGCGCCCTCCCCACTGTGCTATCGCTCTGGCCCTAAGCTCCTGTAATGATTCCATAGCCACCTCCTGGTCATAAGTTTAAGTGTTGTGAGTATCTGCTATCGGTAGGTTCAAACTGAGCCTCCCAAGCTGGCCTTCCCTGGGATAAAGCCTTGCCAACTTACTCACCGTGCTCTGATGCACTGCCCTCTGTCTTTAGTTTCAACGGGCACCAGTGCCCGGAGCTACTTAACTGGTGTCTTTCTCATCAGTCATTCATTAGGAGGTTTTGTGTGTTTGTAATACAGTTTTGTCATACAGACACTGCAGTAGCATTCTACATCTCTCCTTCAGTTACTCAACTTCCTAATTCCTTTCAGTTGTCTAACATCACAGCAAGTTGCAAATTTTAGATTCGTTCTGTTTGCTGTTAAGTTCTATAGGCTTTTACCATCACAACGTTACGGATCTCTCGTGATAGTATCACATGACTTGTCCCCCTAAGTCCCCTGTTTTTCACTTATTCAGCCCCACCTTCCCCCCCCCCCCCAAAAAAAAAACAACCAACAACCACAGCTGCTTACTTACGCCTACTCTTCTCCAGAGGCAAACTTCTTTCACTTAGCAATATGCGTTTAAGAGGCATCTTGGTCTTTGTGTGGTTTGAGAGCTTCATTTACTTTTATTGCTAAATTGTATTAAATTATGCGATATGTATACCAGACTTTGTTTCTCTACCTGTCTCTAAAGGGCCACCTTACTGAGAAAGTGATATATTTGATATTTCTAGACAGCCCGCTGCTATCAACATACACCTGCTGGGTTTGTGGAACTTAAAAAATTTTCAGATCAATTGCATAAGTACACAAGCATGCAATTGTTGATATGTACATATACATATACAGATGCGTATGTATATATGTACATATGCTCAGGCTACATTTAGTTGGGTAGGAAATTGCCAATATTTCTTCCTTAAAGGCCATACAATTTACCTTCTCATCAGCAATAAATAGAGAGTTTCCATTGCTCCAATGGCTCAGCAGCAATCGATAATGTCACTTCGCAGAAGCCTTAAGTCATTCTAATAGATACACCGTGGTTTTAATTATTTGGATTTTCATTTCTCTAATGACAAGTGACGTTGCTCATTTGCCATACGTGTATTTGCCCTCCGTCTATCTCTGATGATCAGATTATTCACCATCTTGAAATTGAGTCAGTTGCTTAAAAAAAAAAATAAAAGAACATCCTACCTTGGTGATGAGAAGATCAGACAGAACTGAGTCCTCTCAGCTTTTAGCTCTGATACCTTGGGAAATGTCTGTGGAGTGAGATCCCACGGAGACCTAAAATCCCAGAACTGAAAGGGACCCAGCTCAGAGCCCTTTCACGGGAGAAGAAAGTGAGGCTTTTGCGGGGAAATAACATGGTGCTGGAGACATTTACCACGTACCCCGTGCTCTCCTGTGGCCCCATTGTCCAGTCCCTTTGCCGTGAGGTAGAGCCACAGGACTGGTTCGCACCCATAGAGTGAAATGCAGTCACTTCAGGCCAAAGCGTTTTGGAGCCAGTGAAGAGCCCCACCCCCACCCCAAGCCCCCCGTTTCCTGCCCACACAGCTGCAAGCACAGAAGACACGAAATCCCATATTTCCAGCACCCAGAGCCCCGGATCCCTAAGGTGGCGCAGAGGCCCCGACAATCTGTCCAAATTGTGTGAGCAAGAAACAGACCTTGACGGTGGGACACTCCGGCGACTTTGGGGTGTGACTGCAGCCCAGCGTGGCATTGGGTCGCACCCTTCACACACCGTTCTCCCCATCCCAATCCCCCAACTCGGGGAGGGAATGGAGATGATTGGAGTAAGACTGTCCGTGTGCCTGGTCCCAGGGGGACACAGACTGCGCCCGGGACAGCATCCAGCTCTCTGAACTGTCGTCTCAGGCTACTCACTGGCTTTATCTCCCGGGCCTGCCCTGAGAGAGGTGACGTGGAACGCAAAGAGCTTTGCCAGCAATTGAACACTTCTTTCAGGACGGGGAAAGCAAGTCTTCCCACCCCCATATCACACCAGCCCCTCCCCCAAGCTCTCGGAGCCCTCCCTCCCCGACACAGTGTACCTAAGAGGGAATCAAGGGGCCTTGTCTTCTGCAACCTCTTTCTTCACACCCAAGCCTGCTTTCTGCCACCCTCTGCTTCCGAGAGGAGCGAGACATTGTCCTGACGTCCACCCTCCTATCAGTCTCACTCACAGCCCATGAGTGGCCACTGGCCGGGCTAGCCTGGGGCTCCCAGCCTCTGAGTTAGGACATCGACACCTCGGGGTTGAGGTCAGCCCTCTGGGCAGGAGATGAAGAGACTTTCTGTATGTGGAGTCCACGGGGCTCCCAAACAAGCCCTTGATCTCATTAGTGCAGATTCTAGTCAGCAGGCTTGAGGGAAAAGCGATGATGTTAATGACGTGCCGATCTATTTAATCCCCCTGCTTGTGAAATACCCGCATTTGCTTTCGCCTGCTTTCCCAGGGGGCCTATCAACTCTTGGGGCATGAGAGGGGGGGTGGGGCAGGAGTGGGAAGGATGGGGTCGGGGTCACCCCGAACTGGATTCCTTCCCTGGCGACTGTGACCCTAGGTAACCTCTCTGAACTCAGGGTTGAGTAAGGATGATGGGCTTGGCATGGGGCCTGGCACGTAGGAAGTTCTCGGTAAATTACAGTCATCATTATCATTGTTGTTAATTATTATTTTATCCTATCAACTGCAGGGATGATTTTCCATTGCTTCATCGCAATTCTCGCGCGTACTATAGACCAGTGTTGTCGGAAAGAACCTGGTGGGGTGATAGAAACATCCAGAAGCGGCGCCGTCTAATATAGTAGCTGCCGGCCACAGGCAACCGCTGGCTCGCCCACAGAGCTGAATCTCTAGGTAGATCTCGCCGCACTTGCTTCAATGTGACACTTGTCCCGCGAGCTTTGTGGCCACTGAACTGGGTGGCAGAGATGTTGGGGAGTCAGAGCACCCGCCTGGCTTCCCTCCCTGCCCCTCGCTCAGGCCAACCACACTGGGTCCCGGCTTCCTCATGTGTCGATGTGGATGTTACAAAAGGGACTTCCTGGGACAGCATCACTCAGCTCTCGAGTCCCAGGATCTAACACGAAGGCAGTGGGGTTGCCACTTCCGGGGGCTGGATTTAGAGTCGCTGGATTTAGCACTGCACCGTAGCACTGTCCTCCTGTTGTTAATCAATTTGCTCGAGTGGGCCCAGCAACGTCTCCATTGTGAGACTTGTTGTTACTGTGTTTGGCATATTGAATACGTCATGGGGAGCTTGCCAGGAGGCTCTGCCGTGTGGGTGGGATACTCTCGGTAGCTTGCTGGGCTCTCTGAGAGGGACGGAGGAATTGAACCCGGGTCGGCCGTGTGCAAGGCAAACACCCTACCCACTGTGCTATCGCTCCAGCCTGTTGCTGGATTTAGAGGATGAAATGGTCCATTGGTACTCAGTGTCTCGCTGTGGAAGGACGTCAGGAGCGTCAGCTTACCTTAGCGTTGCTGCCCGTGCGGGGGTGCTGGGCTGTCCAGGCCCTGGTTAAGTCTCATGAGATGGCAGCAACTTGAGGGAAAACCAGTGTCCACTGGCCTCTGGAGAGGGCTAAGGATGGGAGCACCCAGATGCACACCCCGGGCTGCTTCCCCATGGGGTGGTCTGTTACCTTCTCAGGAGAGTTCTGTGGGGTGGAGGAAGACAGGCTCTTGCTCTGAATCAGGGGCCTGGGGGCAAGTCCACCTAGAAGAGGGGATTCAAACAGGCATATGGACAAGGGGCTTTCTCCACTCCCAGTTCCCAGGCCAGGGAGCCGTCAGAGACAAACAAAGCTGCCTCACCCCATCTTCAAAGATGACAATGACCAGATCCACTTGGGAAACTGTGTTCTGTCAGGAGGCCTTCTAAGAAACAGGAGACTCGGGTCTCATGCCAGCTCCCTCGCAATCTCCCAACACTGGAGCTGAGTCTTTTTGGGGGGGCCCCTTCCTTTCCACCTGGATAAGAAATCAAGTTCCAGTATTTCAGCAGATAGGTACAAGCCCGCCTTTTCTCTTTAGCTTCTTCCTCTGCAAGGAGGCGGGTAGGGCCAGGGGGCAATCTCAGGGTCCCATCATTTCTCTGTGCACCGCCCCCCAGTTTGTCTGCAAAGCCTCAGAAATCAGGGACCTTCCAAGGAGCATGTAGCCACCCCCTGGCCTGTCCCCCCGTCCCTAGCTCGGCTGGCCATGGGACGGGGTAGGTAGGACTTAGTCTCTCTGGAGGCAGCCTGAGCGCTCAGCCCCACGTCCCCGCCCCTTCCCGATGTCCTGAACTTCTGCTTCTGCTTCATCCTGGGATCCTGGTGTCAAAGACGGGGCAGGGATGGGGTGGCCAGCCTGACTGATTTCAGCGCTCCCCCTGATTTGAGGGGAGGAGGACTAAAAGGAGGTGCCAAGAATTGACGGGAGGCAGGTGCAGGAACTTCCCGTCTGGAGTGAGGACCCGTGGGTGGGGGCCCCTGCAGCAGCAGCAGCACTGAGACCCAAGATCTAACGTGAAGGCAGAGGGTCCACCACTTCCGGGGGCTGGATTTGGAGTCGCACAGACTCAGGTCTAAATCCCAGCTGTGTAGCCTGGGGAGAATTGTTTAATGTAGCTATTATTGCGTTTCCTTAGCTGGTTCTATTTGTTTGTGTTTGTTTTAGTTTGGGGGGTGACTCCTGGCAATTACGAGTTAATTCTGGAGACGCTCAGGGGACCATATGGGATGCCGGAGATGGAACCAAGGTCGGCTGCATGCAAGGCAAATGCCTCCCTGCTGTACGGTCTCTCCAACTTCTCTAGTTTGTTTATTGATTTATTTTTTTTAAATTGCATATGGATTAAGGGGAGAAGGAAAGAAACAGAGTGAAGGGGAAGGGGGAAAAGAGACAGATGAAACGCAATGGGGGCAGGGGGCAGGGGATTCAGGTATGTCGGTGGAGTGAAGGAATGATGGCGTTAAATATTCAGACCACAGAGTCAACAACACTGAAATCATGAGACCCAAACATTAACAACAAAATTTAAAAGGTGCCCGTCAAGACGGCGGGCTGGGGCTGGGGTGGGGGAGGAGAGGACACCTGGAAACACTGGTGGAGGGATGGGTGACGGAACATTGTATGTCAGAGACCCAACTATGGATAACTGTATAGTGCATGGTCACGCCGATCACGCCCGTCCTGTTGTTCGTCGATTGCCTCGAGCAGGCCCCAGTAACGTCTCCTTCGTCCTAGCCCTGAGATTTTTTAAAAAAGTGCCATATTAAAGGATATTTCAGGGTTAGGAGAATGAGACCCATCATTGTTACTGGTATTTGGCATATTGGGTACGCCACGAGGAGTTTGCCAGACTCTGCCGTGTGGGCAGGTTACATTCGGTAGCCTGCCAGTTCGTCCAAAGTAGGACGAATAAGAGCAGTGCATGGTCA
The DNA here is from genome assembly GCF_029834395.1 of Sorex fumeus. Lineage (NCBI taxonomy): Eukaryota > Metazoa > Chordata > Mammalia > Eulipotyphla > Soricidae > Sorex > Sorex fumeus. Next base: position 57,055,244 of record NW_026606118.1, read on the forward strand.
TGGTGTTTTAATCAAATAAAAATTGGGAAAAAATTGTGTATGGTGGTAATATTGGTTTATAAGAACATTTTTTTTCTTGTTTTGGGGCCACACCCGGCAGTGCTCAGGAGTTACTCCTGGCTTTATACTCAGGAATCACTCCTGGCAGTGCTCAGGGGGAACATATGGAATTGTCTGGGTTGGCCGTGTTCAAGGCCAAGTGCCCTACCCGCCGTACTATCTCTCCTACCCGAAAAGCGCAAATGTTTATATGTTTTAGGGGTGCCACGTGGGCTGGAGCGATAGCACAGTGGTAGAATGTTTGCCTTGTGCGCAGCCAGCCTGGCCGAGCCGGGTTCGATTCCTCTGCCCTTCTCGGAGAGCCCGGCAAGCTACCGAGAGTATCTCGCCCGCACGGCAAAGCCTGGCAAGCTCCCCATGACGTATTCAATATGCCAAACACAGCAACAAGTCTGAAAAATGGAGACGTTACTGGGCCCGCTCAAGCAAATCGATGCACAACGGGAGGACAGTGACAGTGACGTGACTTGACTCCACGGTGCTAGAGGCTACTCCTGGCTCAGTGCTCAGGGGTCACTCCCAGTGGTGCTTGGGGGAACCATGTGGTGCTCGGCATGGAACTTGGACCTCCTGCATGCCAAGCCTGAGCTCGGACCATTGAGCCGCCTCTCCGGCCCCCAGTGAGGGTTTTTAATTTTCAATTTTCAATTCCCATTCCTTGAGAATAGGGGTTTCCTGAGATCGGGGCCACCCACTGGAAGTGATCTCAATCAGCCTGGATTTCACCCCACCATCTGCATGCGTCCTCTCCAGAGAGGGCCCCCTCTGACTTGGGGTGTCTGAAAGAGCTGGGCGCAGGGCTCGCCCCTCCAGCTCTCATTCTTCTTCTGCCTGCTGGGGAGAGAGGAGCCAGCGTCAGGCTGGGGTTCCAGCTCCACGTCCTTCCTCCTTACATCCCCCAGCTGACCCCTCTTTGCACTGGGCCTTGCCCAGAGCAACCCCAACTGGGCACCCACCCCATTTTTTGGACTACAGAGGAGAGCGCCCGGCTGGCCGCTGCCAGGTACAGAGGATAAAAATACCCAGTGGAAAAACACGTGGCTCGCAGTCAAACATTAACCTGCTGGGTGCTGCGTGCCAGGCGTGAGTCCCTTCCCAGGCTACCTGGCCCCCCCACTGGCTGCGTCTGGCGAGCCCTCCCTTGACCATCATCTCATTCCCAGACATTTACCCACCTGCCACCCCAGGGTGCGGGAGTGGCCGGCTGGTCCAGGCGGGCGGCGGCAGGAATGACCCCTCCTGGAGTTTTCCTAGTGTCTGAGTGGGCCCGGTTACCTGGTGAAAAGATGGACGAAGCCCGGCTCTGGGTTCTGGGTGTCCGGTGTGTGGCAGCTCCCTGGGAATCCGTAAGGAAGGTGGGCAGGCCAGGGGAAGGGGGTGGGCAGAGGTGCGTCCAGCAGGTGCTGGCACAAGCCCTACCCCTCAGCAAGCTGGGAGGCCACCTGGAAGAGGTGCTGGGGGTGTGGTCACAGGTGAGCGGTTCCAGCCCTCTCCCTAAGCTACTCTCCCTGGGAACGCTGGTGTTGTCTGGCACTGGGCAGGCCAGAGGAGCAGTGTGCAGAGCAGGAGGATGAGAGGGCACGCTGGTGGCCCCTCCTGGCATCTCAGACCAGGTCCCAACTATGGGCATCCTATGGTTCTGGAGAACCCGAGGCTTATCTTCATCCGTCACACCACAGGAATCGTCAGTTCTCAGAAATACTTGTCTACACCTGTGAGCCTGGGTCAAACACCCGTTTTCTCCTCCAGGATGCTTGAATGTGCACAGGGAGAAAGGAAGAAGAGAAATAAACCTTCCTCTTCCCCTCCTCCTGCCTCCTCTTCCCCCTCCCTGCCCCCCACCACCCTGTCACCCCATCACCCCCCGTCACAGCAAGGCCCTCTCTCAGGCGGTAGACGCTGAGGAGTCCAACTTGCAGCTGTGGGCACTGTGCTGTCCACGTAGCTGCAGGCATGTGAATATGCCCAAAGGACACCCGCCTCTCCTGAGGAGGCTGAGCTGGGGCTCTGCGGGGGAGTTTAGCAATGGACTGAGCTGGGAACTGGGCTCTGTGGGCACTGGAGGGTCTGCGGGCATTGAGGGGTTTGAGGCACGGAGGGTCTGAGGCCCTGGGAGCTCTGCGTGCATTGAGTGGCCTGTGGGCACAGTGTCTCCCTGGGCCTGCCCCAGGCTCCTGTGTCATTCAGTCGGCGCTGTGGGACAGCTGACCTCCACTGCCCAGGCCGGCACAGAGCTCCAGTTTCCAGCCCGCTTTGCTGCTGGTGCAGCCTGTGGTCTGGGGGGCTCAGCGCTCGCCCCATGAAATGAGTGAGCGGGTCTGAGATCTGACCATCAGCTCTATGGTGGGAGCGTTCAGCCCGTCACTCCAGAGTCTCTCCAGTCCGTCTCCTTTCCCTCTGGGCCTCAGTTTCCCCATCTGCACAACGGGGACCCGAATGCCTTGTTCCCAGGACTCATCCAGCTGGTGTTGTTGGCTGCACTGGAACTGTTGGTCCCTTGCTGTCACCATGATGGTCATCCGGGCCCCTTGCTGCACCCGAGAGGCCTTGTCTCCATGGGGTCCTCTCCAAGGACCCTGGCTGCAGGTCTCGGGTGCTGGCCCTGCGCTCTCTCACCACCACACCCCTGGACTTCCCCCTCTCCTCACTATCAAGCTGACATTTGCTTTGGCTCCCAGAGCTGTTACCTGCCAGATGGAATGAGGGCCGAGAGCAGCGGGGCGAGAGGCCGGCTGCCAGGGGCGCCGCGCCGGGAGGTGCTAGCAGAGCGTCATCCTACCAAGAAGCCCCGCCTGTGAGGGAGCAGGCAGGGGGTGGGGGCTAATTTCCTCCAGCTGAGGAGCCGGAGAGGGGGAACCGGGCTCTGCATCTGGATGCCATCTGGACCCGAGTGAAACAGCAAGGGGCCACGGCAACGCCCGGGCAGCAAATCAAACCCTGCCGCTGGCTGCTAGTGGGGAGAGGAATGTGTCTGGGGAGCACGGAGCTGGGGGGGGGGGGGCGGTGGACGACACATCAACTAGCCAAGGATGGGAGGAGGGGGCCAAACCACCCGGGGCTTCTGGGGAACCTGACTTGGTGGCCCCTTACCCCCAGCAGAGCCTGGGAACCTCGGGACTAGGGGTGAGGAAGGCGCCCTGCCCCAGCCTAAGGAAGGCCTCTGAATTCTGGGCCTGGCTCCCCCCAGAGCCCCTTCCCCAAACACCTGTCAGAGCCGCAGCCCGGGGAACTGATGATCTTCAGATCTGTAATGTCATCCACTCTGCCCCCATCTTAGAACACAGGGCCCTGGGTCTGGGAGACCTGGCCACACAGATGTGAGATGAGGTGAGGCTTGGGGGGGTCTAACTCAGCCCATTTCCAACCCCCTCTCCTTCACCAAACTCTCACCCGCTGAACCCTCTGGTCAAGTGTCCATTCAGAAACGAGCGTGAGATTGCTGTTCCCAGGAACGTGTGTCCAGCCTCCCCTAGAACAAGTCTTTCCTGGCCTGAGGTCCATTGCAGACCCTTGGCTAATGGGACACATCTGGTCTTGCCCCAGCCGTGGAGCAGGACAGCTGACAGGACTGCAGGAAGCACATTCAGCCAAGGTTCCTTGACAGTTGCAGGGGGGAGACACATTGGCCCTCATCGATCGTCCTGTGAGTGAGGCCAGGCAGGTGTGCACGGGCGTGTGTGCATGAGTGTCTAAGTGTGGGAGTGTCTGTGCCAGGTTTCACCCCTGTGGGTATAGACTGGTGGGAAATGTGTGTAAGTTTCAGCTTGGGGGCTGGTGTTTGTAGCTTTTAATTTTCAGGGGGCCACACCCAGAGATGCTCAGGGCTTACCCCTGGGTCTGGATTCAGCAATCACTCCTGGTGGGGCTTGGGAGACCATATCGGATGCCGGGGGTCGAACCCGAGTCAGCCTCATGCAAGGCAAGTGCCCTATACACTATCTCTCCGGCCCAGTATTTTGTATATTTTGGTGTGTCATGTTAATATTATCTGTGTGCTTGGTGAGTTGTGTGTACATGTGCTTGTATTTTAATGCAAGGATAGGTGAGCCTGTGTTATCAGATGTGGGTTATTCGCTTATGTGTGTGTAGATATGTATGTATACAGGACTAGGGTGTCTTTGAGCCTATATGTCTGTCTGTGGATGAAAACCTAGAACTCACGTGTTTGTGTTTGCAAATGAGGCACAAGTGTGTTGGTAAAAACGTATTTCCAGGTCAGTGGATGTGTATGGACTCGACATATCTGTGTATTTCAGTGTGTGTGTGTGTGTGTGTGTGTGTGTGTGCTCGCATGCACGTGCGTGTGTTTCATGCCTCTGTGTGGCTGGATGTGGACACAGTGTGCACCCTTAGCATCTGTGAAGAGCTAACGTGCACACACGCCGACATGTCTGTGTGGAGAGTGTGTGCGCTTTGCTGGAGGGAAGCAGCCCAGGATGTTAACACAGCTCCGAACTGGCGGCCAGAGGGGGGGGGGTTCAGACTTCGGACTAGTGGGGAGACTTTGGGGCATGAATTTGCCCATTTTGAGCCCCAGCTGTCCCTATGCTGCCTCCTAGGAGCAAGGCCCAGATGGAGGCATGTGTGACCAGTCAGCCTCTCACAGGGATCAGGAGCCGCCAAACCTGCCCGTGCAGGAGGGTTAGAGGAGCAAGACGTGGGGCCTGTCCCCCGAGACCCTCCCCCTCTCGTCGCCAGCTTAGAGTCCAGCGCCAGAGACAAGACAGAGCCTGGGAAACCATCGGAGGAGCAGGAGGAGACCAGGGAGCATGCACCCGGGAGCACAGCCAGCCTGGGATCCAGGTTCTGGGAGGCCAGAGATTAAGGCACTTGTCTTGCCTGTGGCTGACCCAGGTTCAATCCCCGACACCACCTATGGTTTCCTGAGCACCCCCAAGAGTGATCTCTGAGCACTGGGCCAGGAGCACAGCTGGGTATGAGAGCCCCTTCAAAAAAAAAATTAGATATAGGTTCTGGGACTAGGAGACATTTACTCAATCTCAGCTGCAGCTTCTTCATCGGTAAAAGGAATCCTAGTCATGTAGGCCCCAGAGAGTCGCTGTAAGAACTGAGTCAGCCCATGGAAAGTTCTAGAAGAGAACTGACACCCAGAAAGGGCCCATAGGTGTCAGCTGTTCGTATAAAGAGAGAAAAGCCATCGAGCCAGTTCCCGGCACACAGAAAGATCCATCGAACAAACAAATGATGAGAAGAACCCTCACCAAATTCTGGAAGAACCAAACAAGCGCAAAAAAGGAGAAGGCCAATCACGCCTCCTAAGCCGCTCGCCCCAGCTGTGTTCGGTGCTCCAAGGTCAGGGTCTATTCCTCTCTGACTGGAAAGGGCTGGGCTTTGGGCGGCTGGGTCAGGCCTCTGAGTGTGGCCAGTGCCAGCCCCAGCTCCAAGCGGGCCTGTCATGGCAGGGGATGTTGGTCAGCTCCACTAGTGGGGTCACTCTTGTCAGATGCTGCAGAGAACCGTGGGGTTCTTGGGGGGGGGCGCAAACAACCCCAAGATTTTCTTATTGCCCAAATACATTGCAGTTGAAGGCACCCACAGTCTCAGTTATGGAAAAGCTGGTGAGTTTTAGCAGAGGGTCAGACACACCCGCCTGGGAAGTGGGGAGCAGGGGGCAGGCCACTCCCTCAGACACCCCACCTGGCCTTGAGTATAAGTGAGAATAGAGCGGCAGGGCTGCAGGGCTGGGGGAGGTTGGGTGGCTCTGTCTTGGCTTTTCTATTTGTTTGTTTTTGGGGGGGTGGTGGGGGAGTTTGGGCCACAGCGCCTGGCCCTGTGCTCAGGAATCACTCCTGGCAGTACGCGGGGGGACCAGATGGCAAGTTCTGTACCCATTGGACTACCTCTCAGGCCCCTCAAGCGAAGCCCTTTGGCCAGCAGGGGTCTGCGTTTCCAGCGCTTTTCTGTGGTGCCCCCTCCAGACCTGCCCGTTGGGCCTCCCAGTGCCCTGCACACACACACACACACACACACACACACAACCATCAGTCCTCAACACTGAGCCATCAGCCTACATGCCTTCATCCCAGAAACAGCAATGCCAATTGAGATCCACTCTCCTCGGTCCTTTTCACGCATCTCTCCTCACCTGTGGGGCAGAGAGCTTAAGGCACTCACCTTGCATGCGTCTGATCGGGGTCCGATCCCTGGCACTACGTGGTCCTCGGAGCACCACGCATCCTGTCCCCACAAAACGATCTCGGTCCATAGGTTCCATCTTTATCACCACCTGCTTTGATAGCCATGTCAAAGATGAGGAAAGGAGATGCAGAAAGAGAAAGAAAGAGAGAGAGTAAGAAAGAGAGGGAGGGAGGAGAGGGAGAGAGAAAGAGAGAGAGAGAGGGAGAGAGTCAGCGAGTGAGCAAGAGAGAGAGAGGGAGAGAGAGGAGGTTATAATCCTGGGATCATGTCGTGGAACTGGGAGACAGTTCAGTCTCTCTCTCTCTCTCTCTCTCTCTCTCTCTCTCTCTCTCTCTCTCTAATTACTATCGTCTAGTGCATGCCTGCTTCGCTGCTAGAGAGGCCTGGTAACTATGTACATCAGAGCCATAAACATTAGCACGTCGCAGTCCCTGCTTTCAACCACTAATTATTGGAGAAGCCCCGAGAAGCAGGTGGGGTGGGGGAAGGGCTACCTGGGAAGAGCGGGCAGCAGGCCACGCTGCTGCTGACCTTGGCTGGCTCGGTGAAAGGGGCCAGGTTCCCACGGGGGGGCGGGGAGAGATTATCAGGTGCGGCTTCCCCCGCCAGGGCCTAGCAACGCCGCTGTGTTTGGGCGGCTGTGCAGGGCCGGGCGGTCGGGAGGGTGAGAAGCGGCCAGGGCCCAGAGGCCTCCAGATGCCAAGCTGCTGACTTCAGCCCCAGATCAGGGCAGAACCCCATGCCCGGTGCCCTGTGCCCACATTCACTGGCAGGCTGGGCCTCAGCCTCTCCGCCAAGGCTCCTGGGTGCTTCTGATGGCGGGCTGCAAAGTGGGTGTAGGATCCAGGACCCAGGGTATGAATCCCATCACCTCCCTGTTCTGTGGCCTCGGAAAGAGTCACTTGACAACTCTGTGCCTCAGTTTCCACACCCGCTGGAAGACCTCTCTGTGGGGAACCGCTCTGAGCGGAGCCACGCGCTCGGTGTGGGCCCAGCCCTCTGCGGCCGCAGTGACTCCCGCTGCTGTCCAGATAACCGTGTCCCCCTGAGCGCCATGTACCAGATCCCTCGGGGTCGTGGGAAGACAAACAGGAGCTCCTTCTCTCAGAATTTTTTTTTTCCTTTTTGAATCAGATCCGGCAATGCTCAGGGGTTACTCCTGGCTCTGCACTCAGGAATTACTCCTAGCGGTGCTCGGGGGACCCTATAGGATGCTGGGAATCGAACCAGGGTCGGCTGCATGCAAGGCAAACGCCCTCCCCGCTGTGCTATCGCTCCAGCCCCTCTCTCCGGACTTGAAGAGGAGTTTAGAAAGATGAGCAGGAGTGAAATGAAGACGTGAGTGGATGTGGGTGCTGTTGGTCCCTGGGAAACTGGCCTGTGGTGGCTCTTCTGCCTTCAGAGAGAGCAGGAAGAGAGGCCCCTCAGACTGAGCAAAGGGCAGGAACTGGAGGGAGAAGCCGGTGCCCACGGGACAGCTACACCCTGTCACATGCCCACTTACCACTCAGGGACCCCCCATCCTCCCACATCTCCCCCCAAACACACCCCCCTCCTCACACCCCCCCCACATTTCCCCCCACGCAGGTCACACCCCCCCAATACTCATGCCCCCACATACGCATGTTCCTACACACACTCCCTTCCACATACACACCATTCACATCCCTCACACACTCACATGCACACCCCCATACTCACACACACACACCCCAGTCACATATCCCAGAGTCCCTAACACAAACCCATACATACACCCCCATACTTCACACATACATCACAGCCACACACACACACACACACACACACACACACACACGCGCGCGCGAGCGCGCGCGCGCTCAGACCTCTCCACACGCACACACACACTCACACACACACACTAACACACACACACACTCACACAAGCCTTTGAGCCTCCCCTGTGAGCACTCAGGCTGAGCCCAGACTCTTGGAAAAGATCCTCCCTCGCTGCCCCTCTGGCCCGAGGAGGCGTACAGCCCCGGGCGCTGTGCTCACGGCCCTCCTTGGCACTCCACTTCCCTCCACCCCTCCCGCGGCCTCACAGTGCTAGCTGGGCCTCCGCCTGGTGCCACACATAGGCCTTGACCTTCCTGGGAGGTCAAATCACCCCCATTTGGCAGAGGAGAAAATTGAGGCCATGAGAGGTGAAGAGAGACCAAGAGCTGCTGAGTGGGGACCAGATGCCAAGCTGTTTAACTCCAGAGCCTGACTAGGAGATGCCCTTCCCCTCCCCTCCCCTCCCCTCCCCTCCCCTCCCCTCCCCTCCTCTTCCCTCCCCTCCCTTCCCCTTCCCTTCTCTTCCTGCCCTTCCTTCTCCTTCTTTCCCTTCTCTTCTCTTCTCTTTCATCCCCTCCCCTTCCTGTCCCTTCCTCCCCTTCCCTCCCCTCCCCTTCTTTCTCCTCCCTCTGCTCCCTCTCCCCCTCCCCTCATTTCCCTCCCCTCCCCTCCCCTCCCCTCTCCTCCCCCCTTCTTGTTGCCCTGGTGGTGACCAGGTCACCCCGGCAGCAGGCCTCAGGATGAAGGCCGATGGGCCACCAGGTCCCCGAGCACAGCCCTGCAGGTCCCTGCATCTCCCTCCGGAGCCTGGGGTGACCCGAGTCACCACTGGCACGTTCCCCTGTCCTTGCCAGGTGCCGGACGTTCCTGGGAGCTCTTCCTGCTCCCCTGGGACACCAAGTGGGAGAGCCGGGCTTTGAACTCTGGTCTCAGAGAGGGGCCTTGACCCGGGAGGCCTGGGCCGCCCCCCTGCTCCCCGCCATGTCGCCAGGTGACAGATCTCTGAGCTGCTGGGCAAGGCCAGAGGGCCCTGGGGCAAGAGGGCTGGAGGCGCCCATGAGGTAGCAAGGGCTGACAGGGGGCATCAGCACCAACCTGCGGGAATGCAGGACAGCCCTTGGACGAATAAGCCCCAAGAAGGCAGATTCGGGTCCTCCGCTCTCAGGCTGCAGGCGGACTTTGGGGAGACAACAGGGAGGCCCAAGGCAGCTGGTCAGGGCAGGGGAGAGGCCCCGGGCGGCGCCTGCAGGCTTCTCGGTAACTCTAGCTGCTCGGACCCCACCCCAGACGCTCTGAGTCACGGGAGACCTGAGATCATTTTGGAATATAATTTTGGGGCTTTGTGAGGTTTTTCTTCTGGTAAACATAACATTTATCTTGGTTTTTTTTAAGGGGGCCTCCCAGGCAGTGCTCTAGGGGCCCAGAGGCCACTTCTGAAGAGGACTTGGCCAACTGAGTCAGATGACTCAGCGAGGGCCCCACTGGTGGTCACGGGCCACCAGGGCTGCAATTGGTGGCACTCGGGCGACCAAGAAGTGCCAGAGATCAAACTAGGGTTCTGTGTGGGCAAAACAAGTGCCCCAAGACCTGTGCGCGTTCCCAGCTGTTGACAAGAGAATGCAAAAGGGTGTTCATGTTGGAAAAAATGAAAAGAACAGAGGAGAGAGAAAGGAAGGAAAGAAGGAAGGAAGGAAGGAAGGAAGGAAGGAAGGAAGGAAGGAAGGAAGGAAGAAGGAGGAAAGAAAGAAAGAAAGAAAGAAAGGGAAGGGAGGGAGGGAGGAAGGAAGGAAGGAAGGAAGGAAGGAAGGAAGGAAGGAAGGAAGGAAAGGAGGAGGGAGGGAGGGAGGGAGGGAATAGTCCAGCTGGGAAGAGAGTTCACACAAAGCAAGTCAGTCTGGCTCCTCCTCCTCCTCCTCGCAGGAACAGTCCTGGGCCGGCTGGGGCCAGTCACTGGGTCCCTTGGGAGCTGTGACACTGCACCACCTTGATGCATAGATGCATAGAGAGTTGCCTCTTGCCTTTCCCGCCTTTGTTAAGTAGTATTGGGGGGGGGTGTTGCTTCACAGGGCCCCTCCCCTCAGGGTGGGGCCGCGCCAGTCCTGCCCATGAAGGCCTGTGCTGCACCCCTCGCACCCCACTCCCATTCCAAAGGGGCGGATTTGGGGAAAGAGGGCTCTGAGTCGCAGCCTGAGTTCAGAGCGTAAGCACTTCCGGGACGCAGGGCCAGGCCCGAGACACTCTCCTCGGCACCGAAGAGGGGTCATAACGGGAGGGTTCAATGAGCACTCACTTTTGCCCAGTATCAGGAGCACTCTAAGAGAGCCTTGTCATGGGGACACACAACACACACACACACACACACACACACACACACACACACATTATCCTGGGAAGGATCAGAAGCTAACGTGGGGACACACAGGACTCCTTTGTGGCCAGCCAGCAGGATGAGTCCAGCTCAGTCCAAGGAAACCAAGGCAGCCCAGTGGCCCCTGCCTCCCCCCTGCCCCATCCCACCATCTGCAAGCAGTGCTTGGGGACCAGCAGTGGGGTGGACCCAGGAGTGGCCTCCCTGCCCAGAGGACTCGGAACCGCTGTGAACACTGACAAGCGTCCTGCCAGGCCACTGACAAGAGGGCTTGCACTGGCTTTAGCAGATAATCCACTGTTGTTCTGGGCAGCTGTGGCCACTAAGTCCGGGGCTGGCAGGGCCGCCTTCGCTGGGGACCACAGACATGGGGACACTGGGGCAGAGCCGTCACAGCATGTGGGGCGGAATTCTGGCCAGAAACTGGGGCTCCCCACTCTGTGTCCCATCTTGGGCACACAGAGGAGCAAAATGAATCTTGGGGGGGCCAGAGCGATAGCATAACAGGTAGGGCGTTTGCCTTGCACGCGGCTGACCCGAGTTCGATTCCCAGCATCCCATATGGTTCCCTGAGCACCGCCAGGAGTGATTCCTGAGTACAGAGCCAGGAGTGACCCCTGTGCATTGCCAGGTGTGACCCAAAAAGAAAAAAAAATAAAAGAATCTTTGGGATGACCAGCTAGTTGCAGGAAAAGAATCTGTGGAATTCGGAAACCAAAGGGGAGGCTTGAACTGGCTTCGAATTCCAGCTCTGTCGTTTCCTGCAGGTATCAACTCAGGTGCCTGCCATTGTTCCCATGGCAGAGCCCTTGTTTGGAAAAGCGGGGCCTCCCTGCCGGGATTAAGCCAGGGAACTTATCTGGAAGGCGGCTCTCAGACGACTCACTCCGCAAGAACGGTGGTCTAAATTCATCACACGGCCCTTCTAAAATAGCCGGTGTCAGGATTCAGTGGTTGCGTTCGCCAATTAATTTTAGTCAGAGCTGGCCAGAAGTCACTGAAGCGGGAGGTTGGGAAAGCTTTATCAAGATTTCACTCAAGCTGGTGAGGTTCTTTTTTTATTTTTTCTTATTGGGTCACACCCGGCAATGCACAGGGGTTACTCCTGGCTTTGCACTCAGGAATTACTCCTGGCAGTGCTCCGGGGGCCATCTGGGATGCTGGGAATTGAACCTGGGTCGGCTGTGTGAAAGGCAAATGCCCTACCCGCTGTGCTGTCAGTCCCCAAGCAGGTGAGGTTCTGAATGAGTGCTACAAAGGAAAGCAGACTCTTTCTTTATTATTATTAATTTTTATTAAAGACACTGTGATTTACAAAGCTGTTCAGTACACAGTTGTTTCACCCAGAGTAACGTTCCCTTCACCAATATCCCCAGTTTCCCTCCCAATCCCAACCTGCTCCCTTTGGCACATAACAAACTTACTTTTTATCGTTTATTCCAACAAACCGTTAAGAACTGGCAAAAATAGACTCAACAATTTTTTTGTTTGTTTCTTTGTTTTTGTTTTAGGGCCACACCCAGCGATGCTCAGAGGTTGCTCCTGGCTCTGCGCTCAGGAATTACTCATGGTGGTGCTCCAGGAACCATATGGGATGCCAGGGATCAAACCCGGGTCAGCCACTTGCAAGGCAAGTGTCCTCCTCGCTGTACTGTTGCTCCGGCCCAACGATCGTCGATTTGCTCGAGCGGGCCCAGTAACGTCTCCATTGGAGACTTTGTTGTTACTGTGTCTGGCATATCGAATACTCTCGGTAGCTTGCCGGGCTCTCCGAGAGGGGCGGAGGAATCGAACTCGGGTCGGCCATGTTGGCCGCTTGTAAGGCGAACGCCCTACCCGCTGTGCTATCGCTCCGGCCCAACAATAACAAATGTTTTTATAATGACCACCACCCCAGCTGTGTTCAGGGGAGGACGAGGATCACTCCCGGGAAAATTCAACTTAACTGTATACCAAAAAAAGCCATTTTTACTTTTATGTTCATTGCAGCACCGTGCACGACAGCCAAAATCTGGAACCAACCCAAGTGTCTGAGAACAGAGGGCTGGAGAAAGAAGCTGTGGTACTGCTCTGCTGTATTTTATGAAATCACATCATGTGCAGTGATTCGAATGGAACTGAAGGGTTTTGTGATAAAGTTAGCTAGGAGAGGGTCAGATGCAGGATGATCTCTCTTCCAGGCAGGAAATCAAGGAGCATGAGGAACTAACCAATGACCCAAAGCAATAAGATCCTTGAACTGGTCTACAGAACTGAAATGACCATGGTGGGGCAGGGAGGGGCATGCTGGGGGGTACAGTGGTGGAGACAATGGTGGAGGGAACACCACTGTAAGCATGAAACCCTATCATCAGCAGTACTGTCAATCTTGATGCAAAAACCAAAATGAAAAAGAACTCAACCAGCTTGGGCCCAATGGCCAGGAGTAGGGAATGCGTCTAGAGGGAGGTGCAGAACTCCCAGGGCGATACAGTGCAGGGAGCCTCTCAGTCTCTCCCCAGCTAGGCACAGACCCTACACTGGTTCCAATGGCCCACTTTTTAATTGAGCACCTACTATGTGCCCTGCATGGTATTAGGTCTGGGGACCAACAGTACAGAGGCAACCCCCTGTCCTCAGAGAGAAGACATTTTCCATACAATTTGCTGTGATGTAGATGGATCTGGAGAGTATCATGTTGAGTGAAGTTGGTCACAGAGAGAGGGACAGACACAGAATGATCTCTCTCATGTATGGGGTATAAAGAAGCACGGTAGAAGAAAAACTAATGCCCAAAGGTGATGGTCAGGGAAGGGAACAATAGGCGGTTAGTGGAGGGAAGCATACTCCACCAATACCACTCTGGAGGACAGCAGAGTGTGGGAAGGAGGTATAAGGCACCTACCAGCGAGATAGGCTGGGGGGGTTGGGAGGGAAACGAGGACATTGGTGGAGGTGAAGGGACCAGTGTCAGAACATTGTCTGCTTGAAACTCAATTATGAATAACTTGGTAACTTTGTAACTCATGGTGATTCAGTAAAAAATATTTTTTAAATGTGTGTGTGTTTGTTAGAGAGAGTGTGTGTGAGAGAGTGTGTGTGGGAGTGTGTGTGAGAGAGAATGTGTGACAGACACAGAGAGAGAGAGTGAGAGAGTGTGTGTGTGAGAGTGTGTGTGACAGAGACAGAGTGAGAATGTGTGTGAGAGAGAGTGTGTGTGAGAGAGAGAGTGTGTGTGACAGAGACAGAGAGAGAGTGGAGTGTGTGTGTGAGAAAGAGAGTGTGTGTGACAGAGACAGAGATAGAGGGAGAGAGTGTATGTGTGAGAGAGAGTGTGTGTGTGAGTGTGTGTGAGAGAGAGAGAGTGTGTGTGAGAGAGAGAAAGAGAACAGACATTTTCAGGAATAGGCCTCCGATCTTCACAGGAAGGAATGGCCTGGCTGGTTCTGGAGGATCCCGGCCGACCCTTGGGCCACTCAGGTGTGACCTACCTGGCACCGGAAGGAGGGACTGGCACTGTTGGGATGGTACAAGCCCCCCACCCCACTCTGATCCTTGTCTGGGCACAGATGAGCTCCCTCCACACGTCCACCCCAGAAACCCTTGGTCTTGTCTGAGGTGAATGGAGGTTGGGGTGCAGAGGGCAAACCCAGGAACTCTGTACTCTGTGTTTTCAGCCCATGGCTCTCTCCCCCTCACTCAGACTGTGGGGATCTGCCCCCAGGCACCCACCAAGTCTCCATCCTGCTCTCCCGGGAGCTGGCCTTGGGGTGAAGGATGCCTCTTCCAATTTCTCAGGTGACCCCTGGAAACGTAGGCTGGCACTGACTCGAACCAGCTCTCCTGGCGCCAACCCAGGGCTCTGGGCACCCCAAGCCACCGGTGATGCTCTTTCCTCTCCTGACGGGTTTGCAGGCTCTGCATGGGCTGAAGGCCCGGCCAGCAGGGCAGCAGTGCCCGACGCAGCACTGACACGTCATATCTCTCCCTCCCCGGGAGCTATTAGGCAAGCGAGGCGTTGACTTTTCTGAAGCCCTTGCTGTTTAGCTACAGGATTAGTTCTAGTCCATTTACTCACCAACTCTGCTGGCCAAAGGCTGGGCCCAGAAAAGCACATCTCCCTTGCATAATAAATGTTTAATAACGACAGTCGGGATTGACCAGAAAATGCCCCGCTTGGCAGGCCTGAAGCCACACGGGCTGCAGGGAGTGATTCCAGGTCGACTCCACCGCCTGCCGCCCGCCTCTGCCCGGCCCACCCGGCACCCCGTGCCAGCGGGAGAGACTGCATGGAAGTCCAGGGGCTCTGCGGGGCCTTGTGGGACTCGTGACTCCTTCAGCGTGGGGTTCCCTCATGCATAGGCCCCCTCCTCACACCAGGCAGAATTGTGTCCCCTCAGACTGGGGCTTCCTGGGACAAGGCTGTGTCCCCTCAGACTGAGGCTCCTTCAGGACCAGGATGGGCTCTCTCTCCTCAGACTGGGGACCCCTGAGGACAGGGCTGTATCCCCTCAGACTGAGGCTCCCTCAGGACCAGGACGGGGCTGTGTCCCCTCAGACTGGGCTCCCTGGGACAAGGCTGTATCCCCTCAGACTGAAGCTCCCTCAGGACCAGGACGGGGCTGTGTCCCCTCAGACTGGGCTCCCTGAGATAAGGCTGTGTCCCCTCAGACTGGGACTCCCTGGGACAAGGCTGTGTCCCCTCAGACTGAGGCTCCCTCAGGACCAGGATGGGGCTGAATCCCCTCAGACTGGGCTCCCTGAGGCCAGGCTGTGTCTCCTCAGACTGGTCGGGACCCCTGAGGACAGGGCTGTGTCCCTTCAGACTGAGGCCCTCAGAGAACAACGCTGTGTCCTCTCAGATTGAGGCTTCCCCAGGATCAGGATGGGCTCTGTCTCTTCAGACTGGGGACCCCTGAGGACAGGGCTGTGTCTCCTCAGACTGGGGATCCCTGAAGACAGGGCTCTGTCTCCTCAGACTGGGGACCCCTGAGGACAGGGCTGTGTCCCCTCAGACGGGGCTCCCTGGGACAAGGCTGTGTCACCTCAGGCTGAGGCTCCCTCAGGACCAGGACGGGGCTGTGTCCCCTCAGACTGGGGCTCCCTGAGGACAGGGCCATGTCATTGCAGACTGGGGCTCCCTGAGGGAGTTGAGTCTTGGACTCCCTCAGTGCAGAGCATGTCTCCTCTGTGGCACTCCTCCTCATTCCCACCCGGGCTCCACTTCCTACCATCTCCCGCAAGCCTACCTGACCAGGTCCTACCTGGGACAGGCAGGGCCAGCTCAGGGCTAGTTTGCAAACAAAGACCAGATTTGTGTGAAATCTGGCCGATGTTAAAGATAACCCCACGAGGCCCTTTAGGAATTAGTCTAAAATACACGATTGTATTTCGGGAGCCTTAAGGGTGTTTCTGAAACCTTGGGGCCCAAGACAGTTATAACATATGTCCGTTTTAGACTTTGGAAAATAGGGTGCTATAATTGGAAAAGTTAGCGCCGCGCTAAGTACAGGGGGCCGGTCTCTTAACATCTCAAATACCAGGTATTTAGGCGGCTTTCTTGGAACCTGGCATTAGGGACGCGTGTGGACGCCTCATTGCTGAGGAGCAAGTGGCAGTGGTCAGTGAGGGGGCTTGGGCAGGGCGGGCATCGCCACCTCTGGGCCTGCTGCCTGACGTTGGACCCCAGACTCACGGGGGCTTCTCGGGCTTCTCCTCTACCCTGCATTTTCCAAGGAATCCGGGATTACTAGGTAGACCTGGGGTTGGAGCAGGAGGTGCTAACACATGCCAGGCCTGGCGCTTCCTCCAAGGGCAGAAAATGTGACTCCTGGGTTGGTTGGAGTGATGGCGCCAGAATGTGTTCAAATCCTCCCATCCCCACGTGGGCAATGACCTCACCTCTCTGGGCCTTGATTTCCTCATCCATAAATGGGATCAAAGTGATCACCCGTCCCTCCCAGGCTGGTTGGCAGGATGAATGCAGTAACTGACGTCAAACATCTGGCACGTGCTTGCCACCTAGTAAACCCCTGTCCCGAGGCCACTCTGATTGTCTTCAGAAACACTTGAAAATCTCTCCAAAGCAACCTCGCATTAAGCCCTCCACCGACCCTCTGTTTCTGGAGCACCTCTGAATCTCTCACCTTGACCTCCCGTTTGGATTCAGTAGAGTTCCTTAACCTGTGCCACTCGCTCATTCATTCATTCATTCATTCATTCCACTGTTCATCTGTTCATCATTCATCGTTCAGTGGTTCATTGCTTTCAGTGGTCATGTGCCTGTTTTTCCAGTGCTGACTCCTGTGGACACTGTGTTTCTGTTGAGGTAGAGGGTGGAGGGGGATCCCTTGCTTATACTGGCACCCCTTGCCTGCCCTAAACCCTTTCCTAAGGGTGGGAACCCGCCCCCATTTCCCATAGCAGCACATCCTAACACGCAGCCAGACACCAGCCCCAGGACAAGGCGGAAGGGGCCAATTTGGGGGGGTAGGGGGCAGCCTCCTCCAGCTTCCCAGAGGACCCATGAATTCTAGTCTCAAGGTAATGAGGAGACACAGCTGGGTCCCCTCCATCCCACCCCCAGCTCACTTACCAGGGGCCGGAGGAAGAAGGAATGGAGGGATTTTAGGATTTGGAGACTGGGTTTATGGTGCCCGGGATGGAGGGCAGCATGCTGGGCACAGCAGTTGTGAATTCTACCACAGAGTCATATCCCCAGCCCCACGGTTGACGTTTTGCTACTGAAGAAAGACCCGTGGGGGCAGGAGCGATAACACAGCGAGTAGGGCGTTTGCCTTGCATGCGGCCAACCCAGGTTCGATTCCCAGCATCCCCTATGGCCCCCCCGAGCACTGCCAGGAGTCATTCCTGAGTGCAGAGCCAGGGGGAACCCCTTGAGCATCACCGGGTGTGACCCAAAAAAGCAATAAACAAAAAAAAATAAGAAAGGCCTGTGGGTTAGTTCTACCACAGGTGTCTTTCAGTCACCCGATGCTATGGAATAAGCAACCTCCAAAATGAATGTCCAAAGACGCATTGATGGCCCTCACCATGCGGGCGGCAAGGGCTGGTGACTGTGCCCAGCCTCACCTGGGGACACCTGCCAGGGCGCCTTCCTCACACACTGGCAACTGGGTGCAGGGTCAGTGGGGGCGAAGGGTGAAGGCAGCCTGCTGTCCCCTGGCTATCTCTCCTGGGGACCGTGTGGCGTCTTGAGATGAGCAGCTGGTCCGGAGGCTGGTCACTGGTCACTGAGAGCTGGGGGTCCGACAGGACAGCCTCCACTAACATCATCTTGGGGCTCTCCCATGGGCCAAGGCAAGTCACATGGCCAAGTGGAGCGTCACTGTGGATGGGTGAGGACCACACACAAGGGTGTGAATCCTGGGAGGGATGATCTCTCAGGACTGCCAAGATTGTCTTCCCAACACGGGGTCCCTCACCTCCCCAGTGACCAGACACAGCCAGGGAGGCCGAGATGTGGCATTTGACTCAGAGATGTCCAATAGTGGGCACAAGGTCAGCGGTCGGGACAAAGACATTTCAAAATACAAACGCTTCAACACTCTAGAAGCCCAACGCTCTCACCTATAGACAACCAAGAAGTTGCTCGGCGATGATGCAGTGACTTCCTTGGGTCAGGGACCCATCTTCCCTCCATCTTATCGCTCCCTCCCTCAATGCAGCCATCCAAAGTAAAAGCCACAGCACTTGCCATCATCACTGTGTTCCAGCCAGTGAGAAAAAGAAAAGCTGAACTAGAATGCTCCTTCTCTTGCAGTTCCTCGTGGCCAGCTCCTGGCCACATGCCACAGCCAACCTCCAGGGGAGCAGGAAACTGCAGTGTTTGGAGGAGAGCTTTGTACCCCGCCAAAACTTCTATTATCAAGGAAGAAGAGAACAGCTGAAGTTCTCTGTCACAGGAATACAATAACCAGCCCCCAAACATTCTGTGGGCTGATCTGGCAGGTGAGGGCCGAGGACCCTACGCAGGACACCAGGACCAGAGGCTTCTGCAACAGAACTGCTGCTCTAGGCAGGGAGAGCTGTGCGTGAGGGTCAGCCCCTGCTTCACACAGTCGGGATTCAGTTCATTGCTGGTTCCTACAGCTCCCTTGCTCATGGGCAGCTCCTCGCAGCACCAGAGGATCTGTAACCTCAAAGAAGAGCCACAAACCACCTGCAGTATCCTGAAGTACGTGTTGGCTACTTGGGTCTGCAGTGGTCCCTGGCCAGCTGAACCGCCAGGCTATAACTCCTAGCCTACCCAGCCCTCTCTGGGCAGCCCACAGCTATGAAGTGGAAAGAGCAGGTGCTAGCATGTATGCCCTTGCACTGTTTAAAAATGGGGGTGGGGGGCCTGGAGTGATAGCACAGAGGATAGGGCGTTTGCCTTGCACGAGGCTGACCCGGGTTCGATTCCCAGCATTCCATATGGTTCCCCCGAGCACCGCCAGGAGTAACTCCTGAGTGCAGAGCCAGGAGTAACCTTTGTGCATTGCTGGGTGTGACCCAAAAAGAAAAACAAAATAAATAAATAAATAAATAAATGGGGGGAGGGGGAGATGTTTTATCAAAGCCCACTGCTGGACCACCCAGGTGGCCCACCTCATCTTCACTTCTGCTGTATGGCCCCAACCCCCTCACTGGTGACTGGGCCTCAGCCTAAACGTCCAAGCCAGAGGCTCAGCTTCTCCATCTTCAGACTTGGCCCACGGAGACCCGGAAACGAAAGCCAGAGAGCCCAGGGCAGGGGATCTGGTCCCCTGTGACACTGACTGTGCCTTTGAGAGCGTGTTTGGAGGCTCTGCAGGGGAGCACAGCTTGCCAGGGGACACACCTGGAGCGGGGACACCTGCCAGATCAGCCGAATCAACCCTGGCCGTGAACACGGTGACAGATGTTGCTGCCAGAGGTAGTGCCCTCACATCCCTGACTGGGTCTTTGGAAAAAAAAATTAGTCTTTCCTTGCCTTGTTTTATTTTTTTATCTGTAAATCGACAGGGATTAGGTGCATGCAGCCACATTTGCAGCCACGTGACATATGCAAACTCTAAGACACTGACATCCCTGGAGGAGCAGCCAGGTTGGATGGGGACGCCACAAGGAAGCCAACCAATGTTGACTCACAAAAGCATTCACACAGAACGATGAACTTGCAACAGCAGCTAGCAAACCCTTCCAAAAGCACTTAATGTCCCCGGGGTGAGATAAAACAATTTTCACAAATTTTCCATGGAAATAATTTTTTGATCATTCTGTTAGCCATTTAGTGGTAATGCGCAATATAAAATAAATGATCTGGGCCTGCTATGGGGGGTAGGCTTGAAGGGCAGTTGGGAAAATAGAGACAACAGTGAAGGGAAGGTGACAGTGGTAGTGGATTGGGGATGGAATATTTAACGGCTGTAACAAATCGTCATGAATAACGTGTAAATCATGGTGTTCAAATGAAGTGGAGAGAAAAGGAAAAAAATTAAAAACAATGAAGTGAGAGTAATTATATTTTTCCCAGAGGGTGATTGTAAAAATGAAGGTAATTAACACAGGTCACTGGTGGTATCTGGGGCAAAGTAAGCCCCCAGACAAGTAAGCAGTTATTGTTGTGAAACGGTAAGTGCTCAGAGCTGGCGGCTCTGCTGGGAGAGAAAAAGAAAAAGGAAGGAAGGAAGGAAGGAAGGGAGGGAGGGAGGGAGGGAGGGAGGGAGGGAGGAAGGGAGGAAGGAAGGAAGAAAGAAAGGAAGGAACGAAGGAAGGAAGGGAGGGAGGGAGGGAGGAAGGAAGGAAGGGAAGGAGGGAGGGAGGAAGGAAGGAAGGGAAGGAGGGAGGGAGGGAGGGAGGGAGGGAGGGAGGGAGGGAGGAAGGAAGGAAGGAAGGAAGGAAGGGAGGGAGGGAGGGAGGGAGGGAGGAAGGGAGGAAGGAAGGAAGAAAGAAAGGAAGGAACGAAGGAAGGAAGGGAGGGAGGGAGGGAGGGAGGGAGGGAGGGAGGAAGGAAGGAAGAAAGAAAGGAAGGAACGAAGGAAGGAAGGGAGGGAGGGAGGGAGGGAGGAAGGAAGGAAGGGAAGGAGGGAGGGAGGAAGGAAGGAAGGGAAGGAGGGAGGGAGGGAGGGAGGGAGGGAGGGAGGAAGGAAGGAAGAAAGAAAGGAAGGAACGAAGGAAGGAAGGGAGGGAGGGAGGGAGGGAGGGAGGGAGGGAGGGAGGAAGGAAGGAAGAAAGAAAGGAAGGAACGAAGGAAGGAAGGGAGGGAGGGAGGGAGGAAGGAAGGAAGGGAAGGAGGGAGGGAGGAAGGAAGGAAGGGAAGGAGGGAGGGAGGGAGGGAGGGAGGGAGGGAGGAAGGAAGGAAGGAAGGAAGGAAGGAAGGAAGGAAGGAAGGAGGGAGGGAGGGAGGGAGGGAGGGAGGGAGGGAGGGAGGAAGGGAGGAAGGAAGGAAGGAACGAAGGGAGGAAGGGAGGGAGGGAGGAAGGAAGGAAGGAAGGAAGGGAGGGAGGGAGGGAGGGAGGGAGGGACCTATGATGCAGTGGCCCATACCAAAAGAATGAGGAAAATAGCGAGTCCTCGAGGCGGGAAGGCAGCTTTAAGCGGGAGCCCGGCCTGCCTGAGCAAGGCCCCGGTTTGACCCTCTGCATTCCCAGCCTGGCACTGCATGGTCAGGCCGTCAGTGGGCAAGAACCCCCAGAGGGGGCTGGGCCCCAGAGCCCCTGTTGTGGGGGGAGGGTGGGGAGGTCCTTCCAAACAAGCCAACAAATCCTGCAAATGCAGCAGGACGCGAAACACACAGACAAAACATGAGGCTGGAAGACAGCGATGGAAGGAAGGCAGGCTGGCCCGGGAGGAGTGGCCCCTCCACTCGCCCCCTGGACCTCACCCCTGCCCCGCGCAGGTTCAGCTCCTGGGCCTCAGTTCCAGCCGCAGGCCTCGTCCCACCTCCCACAAGGCCCAACTGCCCAGCTCGCGCACCCCGGGAGAGGGCTCAGGGTCAGAGCCTGAGCCGGGACGGGCTGGGGAGCGGGTCACAGGGCCTGCTGGGTGCCCCGGGACCTGCACTGGTGGGTACGTGTGTGAGACAGAGACTGTGTCTACACGTGTGTGTGAGACAGAGACTGTGACTACATGTGTGTATGTGCATGTGTGAGTCTGCCTATGTGTGTGTGAGTCTGCATGTGTGTGTGTGTGTGTGTGTGTGCGTGTGAGTCTGTGTCTGGTTCCATGCATGTGTGTGTTGTGTGTGTGAGATAGAGTCTATGTGTGTCTATAGTGTTTGTGTGTGTGTGTGTTTGTGGGTGTCTGTGTTTGTGCCTAGGCGAGACTGTGCATGTCTGTGTGTGTCTGCATGTGCGTGTCTGTGTTGGTGTCTAGGTCCGTGTGTGTGAGAGAGAGACAGAGGTTGCATGTGTCTCTGTGTCTATATGTGTGTGTGAGTTGGCGGGTGTCTGTGTTTGCGCCTGTGTGTCTGTGCATGAGACTGTGTGTAGCTCTGTGTGCCTGTATATGTGTATGTCTGTTTGTGTCTGGTGTCCATGCCTGTGTGTGGTGTGTGAGAAAGAGGCTGTGTGTGTCTCTCTGTGAGTTTGTGGGTATCTGTGTGTGTACGTGTGTGTGTGTGTGTGTGTGTGTGTGTCTGCGTTTATGTCTGATGTCCATGCAGGTGTGTGTGAGAGAGAGACTGTGTTTCTGTGTGCCTACATATGTGTGTGAGTTTGTGGGTGTCTCTGTGTGCGTAAGACTGTGGGTGTCTGTGTGTCTGTGTATCTGTGTTGTCTGCGTCTGTATGTCTGTGTGCATTGTGTGTAGCCCAAGTTTGCTCCACACGAGTCCCCTGATTACCCTCATGTCCACGTCCCGAGGACCCGAGCCTTGGCACGCGTGATGAGCCCGGCCCTGGCCCTGCCCAGTGTCCACCCACCTGCCGGCCTGCTGGGTTGTCCTTCAGTCACAGCTGCTGCTCAAATGTCAGATGTGAGTCAAAGCCGGGCCTCGGTGGGTACCATCAAGCTGGAAATCTTGCTCATCTCCAGAGCAGGCCTCCTATTAATAAAATGAGATGCTAGGTCAGTGCTGAACAAACGTGGCCAGGTGAATAGACAAAACACAGGGGCCAGGCAGGGGTGCTAATCCTACGCGCTGCGACCCACGGGGTCAAAGGTCTGGGCCAAGGACGATCTGGAACCCCGAGCAGAGCTCAGAGGTCCCGGAAGCGGTGGTGATGGTGGGACACGACCTGCACGTGTGGGCGTGGGGTGAGTCCTCAAACCACGGGAAGACGGGATGGGGGGGGGGCTGGGCCGGGCCCACGGGGGGTGTCTCTCACCCCCTCTGTGGCCACAGCGGCAAAGCTGAGCTCTGCAGAGAGAAATGGGCAGGCGTGTCCTGGCTATCTCTGCTCGTGCTACCTTAGGGCATGGGGCCCGTACCAAGGGTCTCTCAAACTCAGTGAATTTCCTGGACGCCCCCCCACCCCACCCCTGGGATTAACCCCTGGACTTCTGGGTCCTGTCTGAGAGTTGGATGTTCCCCCAAATAGTGTCCTCTCCGTAGAAATAGGGTGGATGTCCCCCTCTTTGTGGTTTGGAAGAGCCTGGATGAGTCCATCTGAACCTAGACCTTATCTCTAAGAAGCCCCTTCCTTCCCCCCCACCTGGCCCCGCACATGGCTTTTGCCTCAGTTTCCCATCTATAAAACGGCAATGGTACACAGGCCCCACCTACCAAGTGACTTTGTACAAGTCACTTAATCTTTCGGAACCGGGTTTCTTTGGCCTTAAAATCAGGGTGCTAATCCGTGCCCCGCCTTCCTCCAGGGCTGGGGGAGATCAGATGTCCTAGCTTCTGCCCAGAGGGTTGAAAATCAGAGACTGCAGTGCCTATGGGATGTCCAACAAGCCAAGTGCGACCCCACAGGGGCCAACCGCAGACACCCCAGGAAAAGTGGGGTTGGAGCTCTGCCCTTACACCCTCTGGTTTGTTGGGGGTGGGGGGAGTGGACATGACCAAACCTTATTCTCACGGGGAGGGTGAATATGGTACCAAGGAGCTGAAAATGTTCCCTCAGTGAGCTGGGATGGACCCCGGCATCAGGGCGAATCCAGGAGGCTTCCGGGAGGAGGAGCCGAGTTACCTTGAAGAAGTGAAGACTTTAAAGCCAGGGAATTGGCTGCTCTGCTCCTGGCCCCCACTGTGTCTCCACAGCCCCTTTGCTGAGAATCTTAGTTACAATGCATCATCTAGTTGATCTTGAGAACAGCTCGATTGTTATATAAAAGCCCACTGACACAGACCCCCCCACCTACTTTAGAAAAGGCACAGTTGGGGTCTGGGGAGAGAGCTTAGGGGCTTGTGTGACATTGGAGTGTGTGCTTAGCACACGGGGCCCTCCCTGGCCCCCAGGATCCCTGGAACACCACGATGTCCAGGGCAGCCAGGAATAGCCCCCCTCCCCCCAAAAGAGGCACAAATTTGGAATGTCAAAATTCAGGGCTCCAGCGTGGCCCCTTCAATGTCCCCCCGCCGCCCATGTCTACAACCGTCCTGATTTCTCTCCGTGCCTCCTCCTCCCGTGCCCGCTTCTCTCCATCACTACCTGCAGCAAAAAAAAAAAAAAAAAAAAAAAAAATCGCCAATGCAGACGGGCCCCTTTCATGTGTCCGGGATCAAAGCGCTGGCTTTGGAAGAAAGAGGTGTGCAGCTTGAAAGCCAAGCGGGCCCGTCCACACAAAAGGCCTGTCGGGCTTTCCCTTGCCCAGCTCGGCCCGGCAGCGGTGGGTGCCCACACCTGACCAGCGCCTGCCAGCACCGCACCCACCCAGGCGAACACGCAGCAGGGCCCCCGGAATGCTCCCGGAAGCGCTTTTCCTGCTTTTGTTGGGTAATTTGTCTGCGGAATGTGCGGTCCCCGCTGGACCCCGGCGCTGTCTTGTCCCAGCATAATGGGAACCGGGCAACACAAAGGAAGACAGAGACAGGCGGGGCAGACGAGTCCGGCTCGGCAGAGCCAGAGGAGGAAGACAGGCAGGGAGGGGAGACAGGAACAGAGGAGAGGCAGAGAGAAAAAACAGACCGCAGAGCGGAGGCCCCGGGCCAGGCCCAGGGCAGAGTGCCCAAGAGTAAAGAGACGGATGAAGCCAAAGAAAAGAGACAGATCTTTTTCTTCCCCAAATCAGTGGCTCTCTTTTTTATTGTCTCCTACTTTTTCTTTTCTTTTCTTTTTGGGTCACGCCCGGTTCCTCCTGGCTCTGCACTCCGGAATTACTCCTGGAGGTACTCGAGGGACCATTTGGGATGCTGGGAATCGAACCCAGGTCGGCCCACATGCAAGGCAAACGCCCTACCCGCTATACTATCCTTCCAGTCCCCTCCTATTTCATTTTTTTTTAATGATTTTTTGGTTTGGGGGCCACACCCAGCATGCCCAGGGCCTTACTCCTGGTGGAGCTGAAGGGACCAAATGGGGTTGTGGGGAATTGAACCGGGCCACGTGAGAGCGAACTATGGCTCTATTCAATCCTATCCCTTGGCCTTTTCCCTTCCCTTTGTTTTCTGGGGGTCATGCTCCCGGTTGAGGTGCTCCTATACTCTTGGGGTGCAGAGTTCGTGCGGCTCGCGGGGTGGGGGGTGTATTTTCACACTGTAGTTGTGGGAAGAGGGTCCCACACTCTGGGTGTGGGGCTGGCCCTCACACAGCCCCCACTGCCCCCCCCAGCAGTGGGGCTGTCCCCCCCCATCGGCCCTCCCCATGTGCGTGGGGCTGGGGGTCAGCTCTGGAACGTGTGCTCACAACCAGGGTCCTACCTCACGGCCCTTCCGGCCCATGAGACGGAACCTTTACCACAGCTGTAGAGACACAGGCGTAAGCGGGTATCACCCACAGAGCCCATCGGAGCACCTCGCCACCCCCCACCCCCCAACCCCCACCCAACGGCTGTCTCTCCTTAACACCACGCCACCTAGACGAGGCCTTTGGGAAACTTCCAGAACAAAGCGGCCAGAGCAGGAGGGAGGAGAGCCCGGAGGAGAAGGGAAGGGGGAGGGAGCACTTCCACCAGGAAAGCCCGTAGTCCCAGCTCTGTGGGGAGAACCCCCACCCCCACCCCCGCCCAGGCTGGAACCCAGAGGTGACAGGGAGACAGTCCAGGCCAGGCCCTGCCGCCTCCTTGTGGGCCTCTGGGACGAGATCTCTGAGGCTGAGCCCTCCAGGAGGCTTATCTGCCCCCTCACCCCCTTACGCTGGACTTCTGGGTCCTCCGTTCCCGCCCTGTCAGCGGCTGAAGAACCCCGAGCCTGTCACTGGTTCCCACCTCACCTCGTTTTCCTTATCTGAGAAATGGGACGTCAGCACCTCGCCGAGAATGGTGTGAGGACGAGATAAAACAAGGTGACCAGGCCACCGCTGTGCCTGGCACTGGCGGGGCGAGCTGTGGGGGTCCCCGGGTGGCTGGCCCCAGGAGACGTGGGGAAGTAGCAGACTGAGGGCTGGCGGCAGCCAGCGGGGGGAGGCCCCCCAAGCATACGGCTGGCACCACCGCGGGGGCCCAGAAAACGATGCCATTCCTTCTTGACTCAGAAGGAAACAAAAATGGGATTGTAAGACCGATGTTTTTGTAGAGAAAATAAATATATTTGTCTTTTATTTGAGAGCAGTTGTCGGGTGTGAGTGGGGCATTCTTGAACTCGAAGGGGCCCACCGGGGCAAAGGGACCAGTGATGCCGCCACCCTGAGCTCCTGTCCCAGCACTGTCGGGGAGAAGGGGGATCAGCACCCTCTTAGAGCCAGGATGACAGCCTGTCCTTGGGGAACCTGAGTCTGAGGAGACACAGCCCTGCCCTCAGGGAGCTCCAGTCTGAGGGGATACAGCCCTGTCCTTGGGGATACCCAATCAATGGGGACACAACCATGTCTTAAGGGAGCCCAAATCTGAGGGGGACACAGCCCTGTCCTCAGGGGTCCCCAGTCTGAGGAGACAGTTTTGTCCTCACGTAGCCTCAGTCTGAGGGGACACAGCCCTGTCCTTGGGGATACCCAATCGATGGGGACACAACCATGTCTTAAGGGAACCCCAATCTGAGGGGGACACAGCCCCGTCCTCAGGGGTCCCCAGTCTGAGGGGACATAGGCCTGTCCTCAGGGAGCCCCAGTCTGAGGGGACACAGGCCTGTCCTCAGAGAATCCCAGTCTGAGGGGACACAGCCCCGTCCTCAGGGATCCCCAGTCTGAGGGGGCACAGCCCCATCCTCAGGGATCCCCAGTCTGAGGGGACACAACCCCATCCTCAGGGGTCCACAGTCTGAGGGGACACAGCCCTGTCCTCAGGGAGTCCTAGTCTGAGGAGACACAGTTTTGTCCTCAGAAATTCCACAATCTCTTGAAAGTAATAAAAATAAAAACTTTGAACAAGAGCAAGTGACTGGACAGGGTGAGTGCTAGGTCTCCCCCCTGCAGCTGCAGACAGAGAAGCTGGAGAGGACACCCGACACCTGGGCAGGGAGGACACCGCAGGGATGAGGGGCCGCGGGGAAGGAGCCAATGAGAGGGCTGTGGGCCTGGGTCCAGGCGCCTCTCCTCAGCCCTGTGGCACGGCCACCCTTGGGTGCGACCACCCCGTGGCTGTCCCTGGCTGCGCGTCCACAGTGGCACCAGACTCACTCCTGGTGCGGTCAGTAACCTCACCGCCTAGGTGCCCCCACCCCTCCGCCCGTCCCCAGCCCGGCGCCCTCCAGAATTAAATGTCCATATTGGAAATAGCAAAGTAAACACCAATAGGTAAAGTGCAAATTAAAGTGCTCCTCCCAGATACCTTATTTATAGAGCTGAGCTCAGCCCTGGCGCCCTCCTGGCAGAAGCCACAGGGGAGAGCCAGCACCTGCCCAGCCGGCCGGCCCCGGGGGGTGGGGGTGGGTCCGGGCCTGCCCTGGGCCTAGAACCCCAACACCTGGGATGGGGTGAGAACGGGGGCTGTGGTATGCCTTGGACTCGTCCCCACACTGAGCTGGGTGGGGGGTGGGCTGGACGCCGGGTGTGTCAGGAAGGCGGGTGTCTGTAAGGGGTAGAACTGGAGGTCCAGGGCCCGTGGAGTGGTATTGGTGTGAGAACACTGTGATGTTCTCATCACAGTGATGATGAGAACTGGACCTTCCTTAGCAGTACAGTTCCGGGGGGGAGGGGGGCACCTTGCATGCAGCAGACCTGGGTTCTGTCCCGATACCCCATGTGGTCTCCCCAAACCCGCCAGGAGTAATCCCTGAGCACAGAGCCAGAAGTATACCTTCAGCACCACCAGGTGTGGCCCCAAAACCAAACACACACACACACACACACACACACACACACACACACACAAACAAGCGCTTAGTGCAAAGTGCTCTGGGGGGTTTAACTCACCTCACCTCACAGAGGCCTACACCCACCCTCACTTTACAGATGAGAACATTGAGGCCCACCGAGGTGACATAATGACAGCCCAGCTGCGTGTCCTCTCGGGGGTCTGAACCCCACATCCTCTCTGAACCCTCCTCACAGTCCTCCCCCTGCCCCAGGTCAGTGGGTCGGCTGCCTGTTGGTCCCGATGGTCTATTTCTCCCCAACAGAATGTGCCTGGGGTCATGTGGGAAAAAGCCCGGACCAGCACCTAGCCCCGTGGAGGCAGGTGGACCCGTTTAGTTACACCCTGGGCTGAGACACACCCACACTCTCCTGGGCCCTGCTGCACAGGTGAGGGTGGCCGGCGGCCACAGGGGAGCAGGGGCCCGGCCTGACCTCGGCCTGGCTGGCGTGTGGCTGGGAGCACGGAGCCCGCAGCCGCCACGGTCAGCCGCAAGTTTATTAGCAGAGGGAAGACGCCGGTCGAGGGCCAGGAAACCACACTTGGCCCAATATGCTCATCCCGCCAGCCCTGGGGGGTGGGGGTGGGACAGGGAGGTGGTGACCTGCTCAGACGTGGGGGGCCGGCCAGGCCGGGTGTGGAAGGAAGGAAAGGCTCACCCCAGTGCTTCGCGCCACCCGTGGACACGGAACTGGCTTCAACAGGCAGCCGGGACACCAGCAGGATAAGCCACTGCTAAGAGCCTGCGTCGTGGCCAACACACGCGCCCAAAATAGCTGCGTCCTGAGCAGCCTGGCAGGGCAGGCCCAGGGGGCCGCGGTGCACACACCTGCCAAGACCCCACCTTTGCTCGCTCCTCACCTGCTTGGGGCCGGGGATGGGGACGGACCGCAGGGCTGAGAGATGGAGGAAGAGCCGGTGGGCTGGACAGAGCCCAGAGTGGGCCGGACTCTGGTTACTGGTGATATGACCTTGGTCTCGGCTTTTCCCTCTGCTCCCTGAGCACAGGATCCTAGGATGGTTGAGGTGCACCCAGCCACCGCCGCCGCCCCCCCACCCCCACCAGGCCCCCCGGATTACAAAACTGACACCCTGGACTGAGACCAGCTCATCACTGAGCTTGCTCCCGGCCAGCCTCTGTCAATATCTAGAACTCCCCTGCGGAACTTAGGAGATAGGTGCCAGCTCGACTTCCGGTTTACACTTGGGGAAACCGAGGCACGAAGGAGTTTGGTTTCCAGAGGGAGACCAGGAGTGGGCAGTGTGGCTCTGGAGGCAGCGTTGTCACCACCCCAAATGCCATGTGAGGAGAGTGTTCTTATGGGGGGGTGTGGGGTGGTGGCCCCAAGAGACACCAAGAACCCGTTTTGCAGAGTGGTCCTTGGGCACGGCTTAGGCCACGGGGTCATGAGTTTGGCAAGATGGTTCTTCTGTTTCCTTTGGGGTGTCTCCCAAATGCTGCCCCAGAGGCCCCACCAGTGACTGTCAGCTGCTGGGGGGTGGTTCAAGGCGAGGGTCTGAGGAGACAGTGCTCGGGCGCTGAGTGTCCAAGACGCTCTGACAGCACCCAGGGCTGGGCGCGTGCCAGGCGTGCGCTCTATCGGCGAGCCGTGAACCCGAGCTGTGGAGCTGAGCACTGCAGCCGAGCACATCCGGGAATCCTGCTGGCGGCCCCCTCCCACACCAGCTCCCGGCCCCAGTACCAGACACACCTGAGCACTGAGGCGAGAGCACCGTGTGCGAGAGCGATCACAGCCAGACCAGGGACCCTGGGTCGGTCGGCAGGGGGAATGGAGGGTGCTGAGGCAGGAGCGACAGCACAGCGGTGAGGGCAGGCCAGGTTGATCCCAGGCATCCCATAGGGTCCCCAGAAGCCCTCCAGGAGTGATTCCTGAGTACAGAGTCAGCAAGCGTAAGCCCTGAGCACCACTGGGTGTGGCCCCAAAGAACAACACAAGAGGTGGGTGACCCCGCCCATTCCCACCATCTCGGCTCCTACCCAGGGCGCGGGGTGAGGGCAGGGGAGGCGGGGCCCAGCCATGGCTGAGCTGCAGGGGACGGGTGTGTGAAACCTGTCCCCGTCAGCGTGTGGGGGGGGGGGGGGGCAGAGGGCTGCCCGCCATGTGGTCCCCAGCCCACGCACTGTCTGGCCACTCGGGGGGGTGGGCTGGGAGCCCATAAATAGCAGCTTCTCCCGGTGTTCGGAATAGAAACCCAATCCAAACAGTGTGGTGAGTCGGGGCTTTCCAGGGCGGCCACAAGTCCCAGGGGTTGGAGGCAGCTTCGAGGGCCCCCGGGTCCCCTCGCTCCTCTCTGAGAATCAGGTCATCTTGGGGAGAGAGCCGGCCTGGCCCCAGTCCCAGAAGCCTTCCCAGCTCGGGAAGGCATGCCAGGAGGTGACCGGGGGCACAGCAGGTGACGTCGGCTTGGCCTGAGCGGGTGCCTGGCACCTTGAGAGGTGCTACAGGTGATTAGACCCGGCCGCCTCCTCCCCCCCCCATCCTGGCAAATTACACCTCTGACTCTCCCCATTTCTCAGAGGGAGAAACCGAGGCACAGCAGGATAATGTCACAGTGCTCGAGATAAGATCTGAGCCCAGGCCACCTTCTCCTGGGCACACAGACCCATCCCACCGGGGCTAGGGGTAGGCAGGGGACCCCGACATCCAAGCAGAAGGCAGTGATGGATCCAGGTGTCCAGCTTGTGCAGGGCAGAGGGGAGGAGAGATGCAGGGGGAGGCGGGATGCCCAGGCAGGGCTGGCCTGCTAAGGGCAGCTCGGTCCCTCAGGGGACAGCGGGGTAATCACTGGGGACCCCAGGGTTCGTGAGAGGCACTTTGAAGGGGGTGGAGGTGAGTGACCCCCTCACTGGGTATCGCCCCCACTGCCACCCACTCAGGGGCCCAGAGAGGACACCCCTGATCAACGGTCTCTGAGAGGTGACCAGGCACAGACCCACCTCCTGCCCTTGGCTCCCGCTGGCCCCAGGAGCTGGGCCAGGCCCCTCAGCTCCTCCCACAGGGCCTCAGGACACTGCCGGGCTTGCGGGTCACACACGGGCCCGGTTTCTCTCTCCCTCCCGGCCGCCCTGCCAGGCTGTGTGGCACAGGACAGCCCGAGCAGACGCCGCCCCGTTGCTGGGAGCCAGGAAGCCTGGGTGTGCGTAGGCAGGCTGGGGCCAGCTCGTGGTCTGGGACTCCCAGAGCGCAGGACGGTTCCCCACCTCGGCCTGGGGGAGGCCCAGAGTGTGGAGGCGACCAGACCCTTGCCATGGCCCGCGGATGCGTCCGGACATCAGGTTCTGGCAGCTGAGGGCAGGAGGTCAGCACCGGGCACGGGGCAGGGAGGCTTCTCAGAACTGGATTCCAGGAAGACGACAGCAGCTTGCGCGCTCTCCTCCCTGTGTCTGACCAGTCCACCTGCTGACCCCCAAATGGCCTCTCTTCTCTGGATTCACCTTCCTGGTTCCACAATCTTGTTGGGAGAGAAGGTGAACGAAAGGGAGGCTGGGCCTGACTCAACAACCCGCATCTCTCTGAGAGCCGTTGAGTGAGCGGATTCCTGTCAAGGACTTCTCCTGAAATCTAGCGGGGACATCACAGGCCCTTTCTCCTCCCCTCTCTCTGAGGCTGTGAGGAGGGGACACACACACACACATGCACACGCACACACATACACACACCCACACACGCACACGTACGCACATATGCAGGCACACACATGAACCACATGCACACACACATACATGCACACATGCACACACACGCATGCATGCACACGCATGCATAAACACGCATGCACACACGCACCACATACACACATGCATGCACACATATACTCACACACACTCATGCACATATGCACATGCACGCATGCAAGCACACACATGCACATGCGCACAGAAGCGCACACACATGCACGCACACACACATGCACATGTGCATGCAAAGGCACTCACACGCATGCATGCATGCACACACATACACACGCACACACATGCACACGTACACACATATGCATGCACACACATGAACCACATACACACATGCACACACATACATGCACACATGCACGCACATACACGCATGCATGTGCACACACATGTACTGCATATACACATGCATGCACACACTCGTGCACATACACACATGCATGCATGCACGCATGCAAGCACACACACATGCGCACAGAAGTGCACACACACGCACACACATGCACACGTGCACACATGCACTCACACGCATGCATGCACACACATACACACGTGTGCACACACTCATGCACACACATACACACGCACACGTGCACCACATACACACATGCACGCACGCACACACACACACACACACACACAGGCTGTGCTCTTGGCTTGCAACAGGCACCAGGACTCAGATCCCCGACCCCAAGCGTGCAAGGAGGGCGCTTTTGCAGTGGAGCTCCCGGCCTTCTAATGGGTTCATTTTGTCCCTGCAGTGCAGGGTCCCCTCTGGCACACAGGCACAGGCCCACCCGGGGACGTGGCTCAGTGGCTGAGCATGTGCTGTGCCCATAGAGGCCCTGAGCGTGACCTCAGCTCCACCCGCTCCGTCGGCACCCCCAGGTGTGGCCAGCAGGGTCCAGCACCACTCCCAACTCCGCAGGCCCTCACCAGGCCAAACTGCGGGAGTGACCAGGGCCCCAAGCACTGCGTGGTGTGGCCCCGTAGACTGTCTGGGGCTCTCAGAGCCCACAGTGGCCGTGGCATGGCAGCGGGGAGCGACAGCCCCTGCATGGCCACATGCTCCTCCTGCTGCTCTCCATGGAGGGGACGGTGGGCCGCCCTTTGACTCCCCAGGCGGCCCCACACCACTTTGGCCCCTCTGCCGGTCCCTCTGTCCCCTCTGCCTTGAGACACCGCCACCAGCTCTAGAGCAGCCCTGCTGGCCACGGGCCGAAAGCGCCCCTCCCCAGAGCAGCTGTTGGCAACATCTGGGGCACAGGAGGGAGAGACCCCACCTCTGGCCTTCCATGGGGCAGCCCTGGGGTGTCTGCGTGGGACAGATGAGGGCCATCCTCTGCACCCGTACCTCTCACGGCCTCTCCCCCGAGCCCTCTCCAATGCTCCCGGGGAGTGCTCCCATCAGCTCCCGAGAGACTCGAGTGAAGACACCGCGTGAGGAAAGCAGTTGCGGGCAGAGCCCTGTGATAACCGCCTATCGACGAGCCCCGTGATGCACAACATCCGCCTCTAAACACCCGGTAAATATCCCCACTTCACAGATGGAGGCGTGGGGACCCAGGGGGGTAAGTCTATTGCAGGCGAGAGGGACTTCTGCCATCCTACCCCAGGGATGGGACAGAGGCAGGATTCTCCCTTGGTATGGGACAGCCGGCTCACACATGGGCACAGATGTGCACATCACACAGATACATACAAGCACATGTGTATGCACAGGAACACAAAGGCATGTGCATAAACAGACGAACATGTATATGTACACAGACATGTGTGTATGCACAGAGATACTTGCATGCACATGTGTGCATACCCACAAACAGACACACACATGCCCGAGCCCGTGCACATGTGCACAGACTCACACATCACACTTAAACACCAAGATGCACGCGTGCCCATGTGAGCGCATAGACACATGCACGTGTGTGCATATAGGTACACATATGTACACATGTGTGCCTGTATGTAGACCGTGTACACATATATATACACACACACAGGCATATATATGGCAGCATATATATGCATGGGCACCTATGCACATGTGTGCAGAGATATGTATAAGTGTGCACAGACACACAGAGACACATGCGTGTCTGCACAGTGCCCACACACACACACACACACACACACACACACACACAATGTGCACTTCAGAGCATGTGGGTCCAGTCACAGCAAACACTGTGCCTGGAGCTCAGCATCACATGGAGGCAGTCCCTTGGCATGGCGTTGCTGTGGACCCCACGTAGACAACGCCCCCGCCCCACCCAGATGGGCAACCTTCAGGACCCTTATTTCCTGTCCCTCTCCTCACACCCAAGGCCACTGGTCGAGTGCAGCTCTTGGCTCTCCAGCTGCCCGATCAGCTTAGCACATCACAGACTTGTAAAATGGTCTGCTGAGAACGGCCTGAATTACTCCAGGACTAAAGGCGGGGCCATGAGCCAATCAGACTCCGCAGAGCCAGATTTGGGGTGGAGGAAAGCCCAGGGCGCACAGACACAGCACACTAAACTGAATCCCCAGAAACTTCTCTTCCCGCTCACTTCTGAAAAAAAAAAAATCCTAATCAGATCCAGAACCGCATGCATCAGGGCATGCACCCGCAGCCGCTCACTCTGCGGGCAGCCACACAGGGGCCACGCCCTGGACCCCAGCGAGGGGCCAACTGGGCGGGGGCCTGATGGAGGCCTGTCCGCGTCCTGGCCGGCAGGATCCAGCAAGAGCAGCTGCGCCCCGCGTTCTCAGCTCCACCCGGGGCCCCACGAGAGCCCGCCCGGCCTCCCCTCAGGCCTCGGCTGCCTTCCCAGCTCCACTGGTCACTCGGGCCTCGGCCACTTCCCACAGACCGCGCGGTGCAAGCCCTTTCAGGCCACAACCAGGAAGGGGGAGGAGAACCAAGCCAAGACCACAGGCAGCTTGAGACCCAAGCATGCTGGTCCCGCCTGGATCCTTCCAGGCCTCCTGTCACCCCATGAAGTGCCACTGCCTGAGCCTGTGTGTGTAGACGGACAGCCCCTGTGTGGGGAAGAGTGTCAATGTGTTCTTTGTCGCCAGCCCCTGACAGAAGTAAAGCTACTCAGACAGGCGGCCAGCTTGAGGCCAATTCACTCCCAGGCAGGACAGGGGTGACTGGTGGGGCACCCCCCCTGCCGGCTCATCCTTCCAGAAGCACCACTCTGGGTTTGGGAAGCCCCTCGGCTGCTCTTGTGGCTTCTGCCGTGACCTCCGGGTCCGGGGGCGGCCCTGGCCAATTTGTCCTCGGAGAGGGGCGGCTACTGTCTGAGGCTGCTGATTCCTTCCCTCGCTCCGAGCAGCAGAGGCCAGAGAGGGGCCCACACCCGTCACTCTGGCCGGCGTCCGAGGGCAGCTGGTGGGAAAGGAGGGCCCCACGCCCAGCACACGCCAGCGATGGACAGATGCAACTGGAGGGCGGGGGTCTTCCCTCTGCCGAGGACCTCATGATGCCCCCTTCCCCAAGAGAGCAGTCAGCCTCAGATCCAGAGATGGGTGGGGCTGCCCCCGCTGCACCCACCCACGCTGGCCAGAGATGGTCACGCAGACCAAAGGGTGTATGTGTGGGGGCGGGGGGTGGGGGGACAGTGAAGGCCAGATTCCACAGTCTCTGTCTTGCTAAGGAGGGGACACATCTTCCCAGGGATGGAACCCAGACGAGCCTTTTGGGTTCATCTGGGAAAGCGGAGGGGGTCACACCAGGGTCAGTGCCGGTGATGTGAGGACTCGGGGCATGAACTCAGGACCTCACACACAAGGCGGACCCCTGAACTGCAGCCCCTGGCACCTGAAACAAGTCTCAAATACTGAGCATGGAGGGGAGGGCAGCGCTGAGGGAGGGAGCGGCCTGGACACGGTGTGCGAGGGAGGACGCCTTTCGGCCTGTGGGTCAGGGCGGCAGGGAGGGCACAACCGGCTCAAGCAGGGGCGTAGCCAGAGAGCTGCCTACCTGATGAGCCTCTATAAAGGGCACTTGGGGTCCCGGGTAGAAGTCAGCTGGACGATGAGGCCTGCGATGCCCCCTGGTGCCCCCTCCTGCTAAGCAGAGGGGTCACTAACACCAACTTTCATTTTCAATTTCTTTCCATCAGTTGTGCTGGGGCTCCTGGCCATGCTTCCAGACATATGGTGGCAGGGCTAGACCCAGGGCCTCCACCATGCTAATTTCTCTTCGCCTAGCCTGGTTCCACTTTCTTTCCTGATCACACCTCGGGACGCACAGGCTAGCCCAGGGGTCACCAGGCGTCGGTCACAGGCTCAGAGTCAGGCCAGGACCTGCCCTCCCTGCTCCTCCCTACTAGTCTCCAGAAGCCCTCTTCGCTGCGCCCTACTGGGGAGCAGTTTGCCTGTACTGATGACCATCGGGGACCCTCGTGCCTAGCCCCGTGGCTCCCAGGCCATCCCAGCCAGTGGCTCTGCAGAGAGGCCGAGATGTGTCAACCCGCCTGGCCCTCGCAGGCCTGGACGGCAGCCCAGTGAACCCTCCCACCTCACACCACCCCCACAAGCCTCCTCCTGCCCTCCTCGGCCACCCCGGCTTCCTCGGACTCCGGCTTGGTTCCCATCAGCTGCACCAGCCCAGCCCAGGAGTCCTTGATGGGTGACACGGGCCAGGTCCTTGGGGTCACCACCCAAACCACCGCACGTTTCAGCATAACTTCTGCTGTTTCCGTGGGAACAGCCCCCAAAAAAGGCCACGAAATGCAACCTGGAAAGATTTTCAAACAAGAGTCATATCCTCCAGGGAAGGGCAAGAAAAAAAAAATATATATATATATCACACACACACACACACATACACACACACACACACACACACACACACACACACACACACACTTACCCCCCATGATCGTCCCCGTTCCCAACGGCCTCTGCTCTGTCGGGTGCATTTAGTGGTTTGGCAACTGTGGGCGTATTTTAAAATCTGCTGTCCAGGCAGAGAGACAAAGAAGGCTGGTGTGGGGCCAGGGAAGTCCTCGGAGGACAGGGATATTCATCTTGTCAAAAATAGCCCACCCTGTTGCTATTTCTACGGAGTTTGGCAAACAGCGCTGTATGATTTTCCCTTTTTCTCCCCAGCCCAGCTTCGCGAAGACCGTCTGATAAAAATAGTAGATAACAAGCTCAATAAAGAGCGGGGGATATTTTTACAGGGAAGCCCCACGTGGAACGAGGTGGCGGGCCAACTGTGTGGGACGGGGTGGGGGGGACGGGCCCGTGTCCACGGAGCACCGGGACTGAATCGGACCGAACCCAGGCAGGGAGGAGAGACTTGGAGGCTTAGGAGACTTTCTCCTCCAGCTCAGGGTCAGCAAACACACAGGGTCAGCACACGAGGAACCTGCTGGCCCCTGGGCTTGCGGGTTTCCCAGGCCCTGCTGGCCCCTGACACCCCCTTCAGCTCTGTTCCCGCCGCCCCGCCCCCCATGGTGATGAGAGACTGGGCTGGACAGGAGGTGGACGCTGGACATATCTCTGCGCTGGCTGAGCAGTGCAGAGTCTGCGGCCGAGAGAACTTTCTCGAGAGAAACAGGTGTCAGGACAGATGAGGACAGCTCCGCCTACCAATCCTGACAAATACCTTCAGAGAGTGTCAGGCAACTCATGGTTTTGGGTGGGGGGGTGGCAAACGGGTCTGGAGCAAGCCAGGCAGCGTGTCTGTGAACTGTGGCTGTGATGACTGGTGCCGTGCAGCCACTATGTGTGTGTGTGTGTGTGTGTGTGTGTGTGTGTGTGTGTGTGTGTGTGTGTGTCTACTGTGGCCAGCCAGCTCCATGCTAAAGGAGGGCAGTGACTGTGCACTGGGGTGTGGGGAGGGGTCTCCTCCATGGCAGGAGGCCTGAGAGTGCCCCATGGAGTCCCTGGCCAGAGACAGGGGCCTCCATCCTTTTTGAGCGGGGGTTGGGGGGCAGGTGCCTGGCACCCATACCAAGGTCCATGGTCCAGTGGTTGTGTCCTGCCACCAGTCAGCTCCTCAGCACAGGGCAGAAAGTTGTGTCCCCCACATTGGCCACTGAAATACAGGACAGCTCTCCCCACTAGCCCATCCCCATAGCTGCAGAATCCCTGAAGAAGGCAGCTGACTTCCTGGAAGAGGCAGACTTATGAGCTGGACTTCCAGAAGTGCAGCTCCAAAGCCCAGGGAATGGAGACTGGGGCTCACCTCCCTGCCCACGGTCCTGCCCTTGCCACCTCGTCACCAAGGCTTTAGAGCTCAGAGCAGCGCAGTCACAGTGCCCTGGAGACCTTGGGAGGTTGGCAGGGTAACCCATTTAAAAGACGGTGAAACTGATCCAGGGAGATGACCCTGAGTGGGCTGGAGCCACATGGCAGGCAGGCCGAGGGCACCTCCCCACCCCCGCTGCTCCTGGGGCCCTGCCCAGCTCAGCTGGCCACACTAGTCTCACCTCCTCCAGCTCCGCGACCCTGCGCTGGGCACAGCCCCATCCTCTCCCAGGGAACCACAGGACACACACAGATTCTCTCACACCGGAGGTGGACAGCGTGGCCAGGCACTTGCCCACCGAGCACTGGAATGGGAGTCCAGGGTTCCAGTGCACTTGGCACCAACTCTATATGGTCTTAGGAACGTCACTTCCTCTCTCTGACTCTCCTGTTCCCTGACAAAAGCTGCTTTCTCAGGGAAAAGGGAAGGATGGGAGGATTGATGCTTTGGTGGGGGGGGTCATGCCCAGGGTGCTTGGGAGGCCATCAGGCGCCGGGCACTGGGCCCGGAGCTCCTGCATGCAGAACCTCAGATCCCAGGACACTGAAGCATCTCCTGGCCCTGCACCAAGCAGCCTCGGGGCCTCTTTGTTTAAAGACATAAAGCCGTGGGCCAGCATGAGGGTACAGCGGGGCTGTCCCGGGAAGTGTCCCAGCTGTCCCCCGTGTGTCTGGCAGAGCTGAGGCTGGGGCCCAGCCCGACAAGCCGGCCTGCAGCCACCAACACCCCAAGCGGCGTTTCCTCCCGGGCCCCTTCTACCACGTTTGTTCCCCTTCATTACCTCTGATCGCTACCCACCCCCTGCAGGGTCACATGCCTGCCTTGTGGGGGGCACAGAGGGCTCTCAGCCCCCCACTGCCCTCTCCCCTTCATTGTCCCCTGCCCACTGTTGACTTTGCTGCTGCAGGAGCCCGGGGGAGTCCAGCTGGGGGGTGCGGGGGGGGGGGGGGGTGCTGGTCAAAGCGGCTGGTAACTGGCGGGGCCGGTTTCTCTGCTGAAACTTCCACCACGCGGTCAAAGGCAAACAAACAAACAGGAGGCCGAAGGGCACCTCTGCCCAGGGGCCTGGGAACTGGGAACTCGAGGTGGGCCAGAGGCCAGTAGCGCCCAGCCAGGCAGGGGGACGCTGGCGATTTCAGTGCTGTGAAGCCCCGCTCACCCTCCCAGGTCCCCTGGGTCTCCCAAACTCGGTGATTTTGAAAGTGTGGTTTCCCCTGCAGTGGGTTACCAGGGATGGCGGGGGTTTGGGGAGAGAGCACGGGGTGACTAGCCACTCAGAGCCAAGGTTGCGTGAGCACCAAGGTGTGCCAAGCCCCAGGAGCCTCTCGCCAGAGGTGGCCCCAGGTAAGGAAGGGCCAAGCAAGCGGGGTTTCCAGATGCATGCATGGAGTTCTCAAGAGGTGACCCAGAGCGGGGACCAGCACACGCTCTGTCCACTTGGCACAAGGCCCCCAGGATATCTGAGCCCCTGTCACCTCCCACATGGATGTGGCCAGCCTCCTGCTTCTATGAGAAAGGCCGCTTGTCATCACGGAGCTCTCCACTTCAGCCAGACTGTTGGTCACCTCCTGCCTGACGACCTCTGCTCCCCTCGGGCAGGGCTGCACCAAGTCCATGATCTTGAGTTCCCTGCTACCTCACCAATGCCCCAAACTCCTACTCCATGGCATTGTTTCTGCAATGCCACATGCAGACACCTGCCTCAGGGCCTTTGCACTTACTGTTCCTGATGCCTGAAATGCTGTTTCCCCTGATTCTGTGACCTGAACGTCTCTGGTTGGTAACTATTCAGGTGTCACCTTTGCAGAGAAGACTTACCTGTCCTTCCAGAACAGGATAGCCTGCCATCTCCTACCTGATCCCCACCCCACCCTGCTCTTTCTCCCGAGTACCTCTGGCTTCTGGCATGTGTGTGCACATGACATTCTCCTCCTACCAGATGGTGACTCAGAGAAGACAGGATTATGGACCCATTTTGGCACTGCCGTATCTCCAGAGCCCAGAACAGTGCCTGGCATGTAGCAGGGACTTCAGTGATGGTTGAACAAATGATTGAATGGGAGG
Organism: Sorex fumeus; assembly: GCF_029834395.1. Classification (NCBI taxonomy): domain Eukaryota; kingdom Metazoa; phylum Chordata; class Mammalia; order Eulipotyphla; family Soricidae; genus Sorex; species Sorex fumeus. The sequence continues at coordinate 57,094,954 of NW_026606118.1, forward strand.
GTGACTCACAGCCAGAACCCCGTAGGCTCTGCTGCTGCGGCCCTGATGGCCCTGGGCTTCACATTCTCCTACCGCGTGCAGGGCAAATCTCCCCCCTGTTCTCTGGGGGCTCCAGCCCAGCCCCACCTCTCTTCCTCCTTGGTGACCATCCCAGTAGTGAGAGTGTTCACCTTCCCTGCAGCCAACCCGAGTCAATGCCCGGCATCCCGTTTGCTAGGAATCATTCCTGAGGAACCCCTGGGCATTGTCAGCTGTGTCCCCAACCCCCACCCCAAACAAAAAACAAACAAACAAACAAACACAAAAAAATTCTCTGAACCATAAGGCTGTCATCTCTCCTTAGTGCCTTACAGGAGAGCCATCCAGCGACGTGGAGAGGACACGCCCTTGCTGGCGTCCTGGCCACCCTCCCACCTGGGCTGGTTGGGCCGCACTGGCTGGGCTCTACTTTGGGCACCAACTCAGATCCTGGTGGGGGCTGGTGACTGAGGTGCTGTGCTTCCTGCTCAGCCCAGAAAGTGCAGGGAAGACCCAGACCGGACTTCTGGTCGACCCTTCCTGGGGCAGGGGCCCGCTCAGTCCTGCCTGCTGCCTGGTGGCTGGGCTTCTGTGGCTCCTCCTGGCATGCACCTGTCCTAAGGACAGTCTGCCTTCTCCTGGTCAGCCCTGGGGACCTCTACACAGAAGTCCCCCACCCCACTGCACAAGCACTGGGACCTTGGGGTCTAGATTTCCTGGTCTGTTGAACCTGGCTTCAGGTTCAACAAAGGCTGTGTATCTAGTTGCCCTCAAGGAATCCTCTCTGAGAACAAAAGGGAATGCCCTGCCACAAAGGCAGGGTGGGATGGGGGGTGGGAGGGATACTGGGATTCGTGGTGGTGGGAAATGGGCACTGGTGGAGGGATGGGTACTGGATCACTGTATAATTGAAACCCAAGCACAAAAATTTGTAAGTCTACAACTGTGCCTCATGGTGTCTCACTAATAAAAATTTAAAAAAAAAGAAAAAAGGAATCCTCTCTGACTTGACGAATGAACTTCCTGAAGATCTCTTTAAATAGTGAGGGACTAGGGGCTGGAGCGGTAGCACAGTGGGTAGGGAGTTTGCCTTGTACGAGACCAACCCGGGTTCGATTCCCAGCATCCCATATGTTCCTTTGGGCACTGCCAGGGGTAATTCCTGAGCATAGAGCCAGGAGTAACCCCTGTGCATTGCCAGGTATGACCCAAAAAAGCAAATAAATAAATAAATAAATAGTGAGGGACTAGATGCTCTGCAATAACAGAATGTTGCTCTGGGTTTTGTTTGCTTGGTTGTGATTTATTTGGCAGGAGAGGCAGGGAGCAGGGGGATTGTTGTTTGGGGGAATGGGCCACACCTGGTGGAACTCCTGGTTCTGAGCTTAGGAATCACCCCTGGCAGGGCACGGGTTGCTGGGGATTGGACCCGGGTCAGTGGCGAGCAAGGCAAGCGTCCTCCCCGCTGTCCTATCTCTCTGGTCCCAGAACCTGTTCCAGTGGAGCTCTGGGTCCGGGGGCAGGGCTGGCCCTCTGGCTCTCCCGGCCAGGTCTCGGAAAGACTGTGGGGAGAGGCTGGTGTATTAATAGAACCTTGGCAGCCCTTTGAGTGAAAGTGAGGTGACCTGGTCCTTATCAGGCACGTCTGTGCCCTAGGAACTGTGAGGTCCAGTTCGAGCGCAGTACACTCTGGGATCTGAGGGCAGGAGGGGTCACTGCTGACAGGGCTGGCCAAAGTTGGGGTGCGAGTGAGGTGCTTCTGGCAGGGGCCCCTGTGGATGGCTCTCTCTGCCCTGCTCCTCCGGAGAGTTCCAGAGAGTTAGGCTGACACGTGGGTGGTACCCCTGGGGCACTACCTCTAGAAAGCATTTCTAGAGCACCACGAAAGTGCCCCGAGCTGGTGCCAAGAGCTGACAGCCTTCCCCGGGAGGACCTCACAGTGTGTGTGGAGGCCTGTGTGCCATTCTGGTGTGGACGTCCGGGCTGGCCCCTGGAAGCCGGGAGGGGCCCCGGGGCTCTGTCTCAAAGGGCTGGCAGAGACTGTGCTTCAGAGTTTCATGGCACTCGCATTGTTGTGCCCATTGAGCAGATGGGCAAGCAGAGGCCTGGCGGGGTGGGCAGAACCCCAATCCAAAGTGAGCTGGGCTGCCTCCAGGCTCGTTCCCAGCACTTCTGTAAGTGGGTCCTCTGGAAGCCCCTGTCCCCTGCCGGAACTCAGGATCGGCTGTTAGGGAAGGTGGTAGGTGTTCTGGTCTTTTGTTTTCTCTCTGGGATGTTCTGAAGCAGGAAGACACTGGAGGTCAAGATCAGACCTTAGGACAGAAGCAGAACCACTCCAGGAAAGCAACGCGGGGAAGTGGCCGAGACAGATCCCGCATCAACCCCAGTCCTGCTGCCCACTGGGCAGGCAGAGCGTTACCTCTCAGGGTCCTTGTTTTCTCTTCTGTCACTAGAGTCAGTGGATAAACACTCAAGGCCCAGAACACTCCAGGGCACAGGACGATCACTAAGACACACGTTCACATTAGTGATAATGAGGATGTTGACCTCTGGTGACTGGGACACAGTATTTTAGATGGTCTCAAAAAAAAAGAAAGAAAGAAATGGGTCAGAGCTAGAGTACAGCAGGTAGGGCATTTGCCTTGCATGTAGCTGACCCAGGTTTGATCCCCGGAATCCCATATGGTCCTCAGAGTAACAGCAGAGCCAGGAACAAATCCTGAGTGCAGAGCCAGGAGTAACCCCTGAGATCACCAGGTGGGACCCAAAGAGAGAAGGAGGAGGAGGAGGAGGAGGAGGACGGAGGAGGAGGAGGACGGAGGAGGAGGAGGAGGAGAAGGAGAAGGAGAAGAAGAAGAAGAAGAAGAAGAAGAAGAAGAAGAAGAAGAAGAAGAAGAAGAAGAAGAAGAAGGAGGAGGAGGAGGAGGAGCAGGAGGAGGAGGAGGACGGAGGAGGAGGACGGAGGAGGAGGAGGAGGAGGAGAAGGAGAAAGAGAAGAAGAAGGAGAAGGAGAAGGAGAAGGAGAAGGAGAAGGAGGAGAAGGAGAAGGAGAAGGAGAAGAAGAAGAAGAAGAAGAAGAAGAAGAAGAAGAAGAAGAAGAAGAAGAAGAAGAAGAAGAAGAAGAAGAAGGAGGAGAAGGAGGAGGAGGAGGAGGAGGAGGAGGAGGAGGAGAAGGAGAAGAAGAAGAAGAAGAAGAAGAAGAAGAAGAAGAAGAAGAAGAAGAAGAAGAAGAAGAAGAAGAAGAAGAAGAAGAAACATTACCCACAAACTGCTAGTCCTCCTTTAGAGCCCATTTACACATGACCCCATCCTCTAGGCCCTTGCTAGAGTGTATATTTCCTCTGCATAGCACTAGCCAGGGATTTTACATTCCCCAAGGATTGCCACATAGAAAAAGAAAAGAGAGGTGTTGGAGCAATAGCACAGCAGGTAGGGCGTTCGCCTTGCATACGGCTGATCTGGGTTCAATTCCCAGCATCCCATATGGTCCCCTGAGCACCGCCACGAGTAAGTCCTGAGTGCATGAGCCAGGAGTAACCCCTGTGCATCGCCAGGTTTGACTCAAAAAGCAGAGAGAGAGAGAGAGAAACATGCAACAAGGCAGAGCTAGCATTGATCAGATTTATTCCCCACGGGGACACTGACATTTGATAGGAATTATCGTTCTTTTAAGAGCATTTATCGAGACGAGTTTAGTTCTGGGCTTCACCCCTGCTCCCTGCTGAGAACAAGAGCATGGAGGAATGCGAGGCCTCCGTGCGAGAGGCAGTTTCCCAGGAGAAGGGGGTAAGGAAGCTTGTGCTGCGTCCAGAAGGTTCTTACTTCCCCCCAAAGGTTAAGAACTCTCATCTCCCACTTCTTCAGCAACCAGAGCCCAGCAAAAGGTCAAGTGCCTGTCGGGGGAGTCAGGTGGGTTGAATGAACGAACCAATGAAATGCACGAACGGGCAAACGCGGAGGGGAAAGGGAGAGACTCAATACGCGAATCTGAAGGAATCTTGAGTCTCTTCATTGTGCTGGAAGAACCCCAATAGCGGGGAGGTGGACCCCACGAGGCAGAGGGCCCTTGGGGAGGCTAAGCTTGAGCTGTTTTCGTTGGCCTCCACCACAATCCCCTCCTTTCTGGGCCTCCTGGGGCACACTCCTCCACGCCTGCCCACTGGCAGGAGGCCCCTCTCCGCACCACTGGGTGGGCTCCTTATCCTGGGCTGCCTGCCTTGGGGGCGCGGGCGGGGGATCTGAGCCTCTCCAGGGGTCCTGCTGTCTTCTCCCCTAGCCCCCACTGACCCCTGAGAACCCCCCAACAAGTGCTTGGTATGTGGATGAGACACAGAATGGCACCCCCGAAGCTCTCCATCTCGGGGGAGGGGCCCGGCACCTGCACCCAGGAAAAGCACCACTATGCTCCCCCAATGTTCTGCTGGCTCAGGGGGTCCACTCAGCACCGGGTTCTCCCAGCCCCCCGCCCCCCATCCCAAGCCTGCCATTACGCTCCGGGGAGTCCCTGGAGTGTCAGTTCCAGAAGCGCTGACGTTGCGGTCAGGGGAAAAGTGACCAGTGGGTGGGGGGGCAGAGGCCAGGGCCTGAGGCTGGCTAGCCAGGGGCACCTCCCTTTTCCCCACACAGAACTGGCAAGACAGCCCGTCTGTCCTTCTTCGGCCACAGCTTGTGGAGACGGCCCCCCTCACACACACACCCCCGTCCTGCCGGGGCCCGTGGCCAGTCCGCTGGGGACATCCCTCGGGGAGCGCCAGGGTGGGCACCCTGGGCGGCCACCCCGCTCTGCTGGTGGTTTGTGCGTCTGGCTCTCTGCGGTCCAGACGGCCCCAACGAGTCCCTGGGGGTGAGCAGGCTCCTGCCCAAACTCGAAGTCCCAGCTGAGCTGCTATTGCAGATCCTCTGGCCCAGGCCCTGAGAGGGGAGGAGGGGGGCGGTGGGACGGGGAGCAGGGGCTCTGGCACCCAAGCAGGGTTCTGAGGAGCAGGGAGGGGCCAGGGGGAAGAGCCAGAGGGAAGCAGAGCTGGGCAGAAGGGCAGGGCCAGGCACTTAACGGCACCTGCCCCCGAGTCAAAGGGACAGTCACAAGTTCAATCCCCAGGTCTATGGGAACACAGACAGGATCGTCCTGCTGCAGGGATCCCACAGCCACTAACAAGCGCTGGCCACATGGTGGCCAGGTGTGTGCGGGTCCCACAGCTGAAGTGTCCAGATAAAGGAGTGAGGCTTCCGCAAGCACCACAGCCATGTCCCCCAGAGAAAAGGGGAGGGAGAGATAAAGGAAAGAAAAGAAATGGCGAGCAAGGGCCAGAAAGATAGCTCAGTGGTTAGGACACTTGCCTTACAGCTGTTGACACCCCATATGGCTCCCCAACCACAACCACCTAACCTTGCCAAGAGTGATCCCTGAGCACAGGGGTAAGCCCTGAGCACTGCTGGGTGTGGTCCCCAAATGAAACAAAATAAAAAGATGGTATGCGGTGGGGGGCAGAAAGAAGGAATGCCCCGGTAGCATCTCCCATCTCTCGCCCTCCAGCTCCCCAGAGGCCCAGCACCCCATCCCCGACCTCCTCCTTCTTTCCAGAAGCCTCTTCCCAAGCTCTCCTCACAACTGGTCCCTCAAAGCCAGCTCCCCCATCAGGTCCTCACTGAACTCTCAGAGCAAGCTCAGTGTGTTTGTTATTATTACTTTTGTTTTGTTTTGGGGGGCACATCCCGCTGTGCGCAGGGCTCAGTCCTGGCTTGGTGGGGCTCAGGGGACTGTATTCTGTGCTGGGGATCCCACCTGACTCGGCTGTGTGCAAGGCCAACACCACCCCCACCATGCTAGCATTGCCAGAGCTCATTTCACCCAGCCCACTCTCTCCAGCCGCCAGTTCCTCTACACATTTATTTACGCAGCCCGTTCACACTCCTGAATGCACCTGCGTGTCCTGTGCACCCGGCACACCAAGCAGAGACAGACGAGGTAGCTGCACCCGAGAGGGCTGCTCGCAGTGAAGGCTACAGAAGCCTACAGACACCATCAACATGCGCTAGATTCCGCTCACTCCTGCTATTAACGGGCACTTCAGAAACCCACTGCTGACCCTCAAGAGCAGAAAGACCACCAGGACAAGGAGGAGAGCTCAGGGCTGGATGGAGGTGGGGCCGGGGTGTCCCTGGCAGCACAGACTCAGCAGAGGGCCAAGGGTAAGCAGTGGGCAGCCCCGGCCAGATGGGAAGCTGGGAGCGAGTCTGCAACCCAGAGCATGAAAGTCTGGACAGTGAAGGCCGGGGGGCTGCTTGGCGGGCATCTGCGAATGTGAGGGACTGGTGGCCGGGGACATGGCCAGAGTCGGGCTCAAAACTGCCACATGGTCCCCCACCCCCAGGCCCTACTCAGCCCTTCTGTGATTTGGGAGGTCAGCTGCATGGCCTGGCACTCAGCCCAGGGTGGCGGAGGTCAACTTGAGGATGGAAGGGAAGGCCACACTGGCCATCACAGACCATCTGGTGGCAATCGTGCCTCCCTCTCTGGGAGTCTCCTCCTGTGGCAGGGACCGTCACAGGCTCCTGTCACAGACCAGGGACAGTGACACCCACACGGATAGTCTCAGTTCAGTCCACACCCTGGTAAAGATCCACCACTGGGCTCTCTCCAAACTGCACTAAGAACTGGGCGCAGGGGACCAGGGAGCAGAGAGAAAGAGCACAGCAGGCAGGGCACTGGCCTTGCATGTGGCCACCCCAGGTTCAACTCCCCCAAACCCCATGGGGCCCATTGAGCACCACCAGGAAGCACGACCACCCGCCTCCTTGTGCGCAGAGCCAGGAGGGGGCCCTGAGCACCACCCCCTTCCCCAGCGTGATCAAAACTAACCAAAGAAAGAGTTGCAGAGTGACCTGATTGGCAGAACCTGGAGTGACGGGGTGGGGTGGGGAGCCACGGGGATGGGGGTGGGATCTGGAATCCCTGAGCACTGGGCGCTGTGCTCAGTGAGCGTAAAATAATAGCCTCAATCTAATCATCAACCATGAAACTTCAATACAGATCGAACCCCTCACCGGCCCTGCTTTTCTTTTTCTTTTTGGGTCACACCCCACCCAGCGAGGCACAGGGGTTACTCCTGGCTCTGCACTCAGGAATTACCCCTGGCGGTACTCGGGGGACCCTATGGGATGCTGGGAATCGAACCCGGGTCAGCCACGTGCAAGGCAAATGCCCTACCCACTGTTATTGCTCCAGCCGTGCTTTAAAACAGGAGACGGCCCAGGGGTTATAGCGCGTGGTTTGCCTGTGCGGGGACCCCAGTTCCATCCCTAGCATTATATGGCTCCTCTGAGTGCAACCCCAGAGGCCCCCACGCATCACTGGGGTGGCCCTGATGGTCTCCAGCACCACAAAGACTCTGTAGTAACACTTCCTTGACCCCAGCAAAGAATCGCTGAGAGAGAGTGTGAGCATGCGGGGTTGAGAGGTCCTCCCACAAAAATAAAAGCCTTGGAGGCTGTCAGGACTGGACTAAACGGCTCAAGAATCAAGAAAACTGGGGGCCGAAGAGAGAGTACAATGGTTAGGGCACTCGCCTTGCATGTGGCCAACTCGGGTTCAGTCCCCAGCACCCCGGATGGTTCCCTGCACCCCCTCAGGAGTGATCCCGAAGTGTAAACCCTGAGCACCGCCAAGTATGGGCCCCCAAACAAACAAAACCAGAGAAAGAATCAAAGAAACTGGATTCGGGAAGCCTCAGAGAGCACTGGGGGGCCTTTGGCGTGAGCAGGATGAGGCAACTGAGCTCAGGACGGGAAGGAAGAGCACAGGAAGGAGAAAGAGGGGCCCGAGAGGCAGGGGCCTGGCTGGTGAGCGACCGCTCTTTCCTCACCCCTTCTTCTGGCTGATGCGGTCACTACTGGGAGGTGTTGGCCGAGGGGGTGGGTGGCAGGCACTTAGTTGTGGGGCTTGCGGCATAGGCTGGGGGTCAGTCATGCACTGGGCGGTGTAACGGGGGTCCGGCTGGGCCACTGTGTGTGCCGTACAGGGGCTACCCCACAACCTCGTACATGCAAAGGAGCTCTCTACCCCCAAGCCGCATGCCCACACCCCAGCTGCCTGCAAGCATGACAGCATGTGCCTGGTCAGAGAGCAACCCTCCCCCATGCCCGTTGGGGCAGGCTTGGGTCGGGCGAGGAGATAGGGTGAGAACCCAACAAGCAGCTTCTAGAAGTTTGATGGGGAAAGTGTTTTTTTTTTAAGCTTTATAGTATTTCTATTTATTTATTTATTTTGCTTTTTGGGTCACACCAGGCGATGCTCAGGGGTTACTTCTGGCTCATGCACTCAGGAACTACTCCTGGCGGTGCTCAGAGGACCATATGGGATGCTGGGAATCAAACCCGGGTTGACCATGTTGGCTGCATGCAAGGTAAATGCCCTACCCGCTGTGCTATCACTCCAGCCCCGAAAGTATTTTTTTTATAATTTATTTATTTATTGAATCACTGTGGGAAAAGTTACAAAGCTTTCAGGTTTAGGTCTCAGTCATGCAAATATCAAACACCTTTCCCTTTACCATTACTTATTTTTTACCACGAAGAACCCCAATAAAATCCCACCCCCACCCCTCCCAATGCCTGCGAGGCAGATGAATTCTAGTTGACACTCTATCTGCTTTGATTAGATTCATTGTTTCAATAAAAGATGCACCACTATTATTTAGAGTTTACCCCCCCTCCCAAATCAGACATGCCGAGAAAGCATTGTGAAGTGATTCACTTTCTACAGCTGGGTTCAAGAATTAAATATTGGTTTTGGATTTCCGCTATTCTGCTAATTAACCCTGGAAGTATTTCTACTGAGAGTCAGATAATTAAGAGATTGGTTTCTGTGCTCTGGAGTCGTGGCCGTGCTGGAGAGCCGCTCGTGGGGGGCAACTGGTGGCCTCGGTAGGGCGTGAAGGACGGACCGGAACGCCCCCTTCCCATGAGGTTTTAGTTGCCCCCACACCCCCGGCTCATACCTGCTCTCCACAAGGCACCCATGTGGCCGCCATCTTCTTTCCAGAGAGGAGAGGGTGAATGGGGCAACACCCTTTCCCCTCCGGGCAGACATGATGGCCTGGATCAACGCATAGTCCGTTCACTTTTCTGCTCCAAGCTGCTGGGTTTTGCATTAAGTCCTTGTGCTTCTGGGGCTGTGGCCGTGCTCCAAACTTAACTCTGATTTTCAGGGAGAAACGTTGGGTGATTTACTTCCCATTGATCACTTTGTATATAGAGAGATGTCGCGTGGCCGCGCGGTTTGGAGGAAAAGTCCTAGTTCCCGCATACTCGAGCTGTGCTTGTAGAGGCTTCTGGTCACTGGGGTTCCATCTGGGAGAGGCGGGATGCAGCACCTACCCCATCTGGGACTTCCCGGTGATCTCGGCTCTTTTTGGAAGCTGGTGCCTTCTCCAGGAGCTGTGGAGCCAGCCCTCCATGTGGCCCTTCTCTGCGGCTGTATGCTGTAAAGATGGCCTGTTTTTTTTAATGTTAATGTATTTATTTATTTTTTTAAATATTCTTTTTTTATTTTTTATTTTTAAATTTTTTTTTTTGATGGAGAAAGTGTTGAAGAAGGCAGCTGGGGAGACACAGGCCTTGTCCATGCTGGCTGCCTGCAGCTCAGGGTCCCGAGTCCGGGCCGGACAGAGGACCCGGGGAAATAAGAGCAGAGAGTCTGCTGGGGGCTTGGAGACGACTGCTGGGGGAAGAAGAGGGTGGGACGCCAGGGCTGTGGCAGGATGTGTGTTGGCACAGTGGCAGGAGCCAGCGAGGGGGCGGATCCTGGGGGCACTGCCTAGCTGGCTGAAGACAGGTCACCGTCACTGCCATCAGAAAGCACAGGCTGTGCAGTGAGGAGGCACGCGGGGCCTCACGAGATGGGGGGTGGAGGCGGCCCTTCCCCCCTCCCCCATGCCTGAATGAGACCCCGACTCACCACCTACGAATGGGCTCTCTGGCCTCTGATCGAGTTGCTGAACGGCCATGATTCCAGAGACTCAGAAACAAATCTAGGAACCCAGAGGCTTTTGACAGAAATCCCTCCAGATTTAATTATTAAAATTCCAGAATTCCAAAATCATGCGGCCGCTACTGCGGCCACACGACATCATATATTAGTCATCATCAGCAACAGAGAACGAAGTGTCTAATGTTGCCTTTTTCGGCAGATCTAGTGTTGGGGGAAAATGTCAAATAACAATAGTGGGGCTGGTGTCGAAATATAGAATGTAATCATAGTAGAGAGACAGTAATGTGGACATCATCTGCCACACAGATAGTGGGAGGGTGTGGGATGGGGGGGTGTATACTGGGGTTGTTGGTGGTAGTGGGAAATGGACATTGGTGAAGGGATGGGTGTTTCATTATTGTACCACTGAGTCTTAAACCCAAAAGCTTTGTAACTGCTCTCACAGTGATTCAATAAATAAGCACTGTAGCACTGTCCTCCCTTTGTTCATCAATTTGCTCGAGCAGGCCCAGTAACGTCTCCATTGTGAGACTTGTTGATACAGTGTTTGGCATATCGAATACGTCACGGGGAGCTTGCCAGGCTTTGCCGTGAGGGTAAGATACTCTCAGTAGCTTGCCAGGCTCTCCGAGAGGGGCAGAGGAATCGAACTCAGGTCGGCCAAGTTGGCCTCGTGCAAGGCAAACGCCCTACCACTGTGCTAATTCAATAAATAATTTTTTTTAAAGGCACAGGCTGACCCAGGTGCCCAAGGAGGGCCCTCTATGCCCTGGAGGGAATGGCCCACAGGCCACAGATGGGGGTGGGGACACCCTCCCAGACCCTGCCCCTGTCTGCCCCCTTGGGAAAAGGCTCCCTGTCTGCACCTGAGAATTCCCCTGGTCTCACTCAGCTAACCCTCCTGTCGCCGCTGGCCTGCAGGGCAGCTGACCAGTGTGGCTGAGATCCGAATCGAGGCCTCTGGGCTGCAGAGTCACGTGGCTTCGGAAATGCTCCTTCCGCTGCCCTGTGGCCAGGGGGACCCCCCACGCTGCTCCCCGCCCTCCCCAAGACCCCTTCCTGCCTCCCCAGGTCCCCGCGGGACCCCTGCACCTAGCAGCCCTCCTTTCCTGGCCCAGCCTCACTCTCCTTCTGGAGTTTTGGGGTCCCTCTTCATTCCAGTATCCTGATCCTTGCAGGGCCTGAAAAATTGAAACCGAGTCCCGGCCTCCGGGGAGTTTCAAAGCAGGCCCAGCTTCAAATAAATTCAATATGCGCGTGCTGAGCCCAGTGGTAACTGCCGGCAATTCCTCCCCTTCTCCCCCTTCCATGAGGCCCAGGCCTGGTTGCATCATGAGGCCTGGGCTTCCTCCTGCCCCAGCTCTGACATGGGGGGGGCAGCGCACCGTGAGGTCCTTGCCTCCCCCCTCCCCCTCCGCAAGACACAGCGTTCTCCCCTCCGGAGAGTGGCCGGGCCTCCCTCCCGCACGGCACAGTGCCGCGTGTCCCCCACTGAACAGAGTCAGATGCACCCCACGCCTTCCAGAACGCCCCCTGCATCTCCCAGCTGCAGCCTTAATCCCGGAGTTGTTTAAAACTGAATTATGATCCTGCCCCGCGGTAGCTGAGAAGCCCAGGCGGAAAGGGATTTACTGGCCGCGTTAAATCATGTGCTTATTGTTCAGTGAGCAGCCGGCGAGGGTCCTGCATCCTGGGATCCCGCCAGAGGGTCTACCCGCTCCCCTCCAAGGCCGTCCCAGTCCCCGTGGGCTTCCTCCGCAGGCCGCAACAGGAAAGGGCAGCGGGCCTGGCGCTCTCACCCTGGTGGTCTCGGTCCGGGCGAGGAAGCAGAGCTGGAAGCATAGGCTTCTTTTTAAAAACCAGGGGTTGCACCAGCAGCGCCCAAACGCCCTTTGTGACGCCCAGTGCCAGAGGCAACCCCGGAGCCTCACGCACACTAGGATCGGCTCAACCCTTGGACCACATCCCCATGAACAAATTTTTTTTTGGGGGGGGGGACGGAGGAGGAGGTGGAAGGCTGGTCCACACCAGGGCAGTGCTCAGGGCTTACTCCTGGCACTGCACTCAGGGATCACTCCTGACAAGCTCAGGGAACCACAGGGGATGCCGGGGATGGAACCAGGACGGCCACGTGCAAGGTAAACACCCTCCCTGCTCTGCTATCACTTGGGACACAGGAACAGACTTCTTTTGGTAGATGGGACGAAGTTTGGGACACACCCCACAATGCTTAAGGGTTACTCCTGGCTGGCTCTGCACTCAGGAATTTCCCCTGGGCATGCCCAGGAGACCATATAGGATGTCGGGGATCCAACTTTAGTCAGCTGTGTGCCAGGCAAGCGCCCTCCCCCGTGCTATCATTCCTGCTCTAGAAACAGGCTTTTCTTTCTTTCTTTCTTTCTTTCTTTCTTTCTTTCTCTTTCTTTTTCTCTCTCTCTCTATCTTTCTTTCTTTCTTATTTTCTTTCTCTTTCCTTTTTCTTTTCCTTTCTTTTTATCTTCCTTCCTTCCTTTCTTTTCTTTTCTTCTTTATTTCTTTCTTTCTCTCTTCTTTTTCTTTTTCTCTATTTCTTTCTGTCTTTCTTTCTTATTTTCTTTCTCTCTCCTTTTTTCTCTCTTTCTTTCTATCTTTCTTTCTCTCTTTCTCTCTCTTTCTTTCTACCTTTCTTTCTTTCTTTTTTTTCTTTCTTTCTTCACCTTGAGACACACAGTTACAAAGTTGTTCATGATTGGGTTTCAGTCATACGTTTCAACACCTGTCCCTTCACCAGTGCACATTTTCTGCCACCAATGTCCCCAGTTTCCCTCCGGCCACCTCTCTCTCTCTCTCTCTCTCTCTGCATTATGATTTGGAATACAGTCCTGAGAGGTTATCACGTTAACCCCTTCACCTCCTTTCAGCACTCAGGTCCAGAGTGATCATTTCTAACTCTCCAAGTATCATTGCCATAGTGGCCCCTTCTCAGAAACAGTTATCTCAACCCACTGGCCCCAAGATTGTACAAGGGCCCCCTCGGCCCTTTCCTGAGACAAATTTCATGTTGTGGGGGAGAAACCAGAGCTGCAAAGAGCCTCAGGTCCCCATGCCCAGGTACCGTCCAGGGCTTAGGGGACACTGGGAGGAACTCCAGAATCCTGCACCCCACCCACCCTGGCCCAGCCCCACTCCTCACGCTGGTGCTGGCGGACAGGGTCATGCCCATAGCTTGGGAAGCCGCCCCTCACCCCAGCTCCTTTCACCGCATCCCAGCCCCTCCCCTCGGCCTCCCGGTCCCATCCCCCCCCCCCCACAGCACCCCCCTGCACTGTTTGCTCTCCTGTTCTGCTCGCTCTGCTCACATTCCTGACCAAGCCCCTCCTTGCCCACTGTCTCTGGGCAGCCCCCTCCACCCCCCACACCCCGGGCCAGGCCACACCCAGGCCTGGACACAGCTCCGTCCTGGGGCTCAGTGTGGGCAGCACAAAGGAATCCAGAGTGTGTCTTGGCTGGGGGCGCTGGGGCTTAAGCAGCAGAAGGCTGGGACATGCAGCAATAGGGGAGATGTGGGCAGCTCGGGGACCCCCCAGGAGCACCATGTGGCGAGCCTGAGATCCACAGCCCAGGCCCAGGCCCCTCCTGCACCCCAGTTCCTGTGAGTGGCTCTGAAAGCTGGGAATGAGGAGTGGGGGGCTCCTTCCCAGTGTCAGTAGAGAGCCACTCAGTGAGGATGGGGGTCATCCCCCCCATTCTGTACAGACAGAAATGAGGTCACACCACCCACTACTTTGCAGCCTCAAGGCATCTCCTACCTCACACCACGCATGCGCCCAAGAGCAGCCACCACATTCGATGAGCTTTAAAGTAGAAGACAACCAACCTTAGAGGGAAATATATTTTTACAGATATATATATATATATATGCATGCATATATATATATATATAAAAGCACACAAGACTCAAACTTTTTTTTTTACATTTTGGTGTATGATTTTTTTTTAATTTTTATTAGTGAAACACCATGAGGTACAGTTGTAGACTTACAAATTTTTGTGCTTGGGTTTCAGTTATACAATGATCCAGTACCCATCCCTCCACCAGTGCCCATTCTCCATCATTTACATTTTTTTTAAAGTTTTTGTTAGTGAAACACCATGAGGTACAGTTGTAGATTTACAAGTTTTTGTGCTTGGGTTTCAATTGTACAATGATCAAACACCCATCCCTCCACCAGTGCCCATTTTCCACCACCACGGGTCCCAGTATCCCTCCCACCCCCCCATCCCCCCATCCTACCCTGACTCTGTGACAAGATATTCCCTTTTGCTCTCTCTCTCCTTTTGGGTGTTGTGGTTTGCAAAAGAGGCATTGAGTGGCAATCATGTCAAACTTTTTTTTTTCTGGGTCACACCTGGCGATGCACAGGGCTTATTCCTGGCTCATGCACTCAGGAATTACTCGTGGTGGTGCTTGAGAGGACCACATGGGATTCTGGGAATCAAACCCGGGTCGGCTGCATGCAAGGCAAATGCCCTACCCGCTGTGCTATCACTCTAGACCACAAGGCTCAACTTTTAACATCATATTAGTAATCACTTATAGAAGGGTTTAAGCCCCTGAGTGAAAAACAACAATTTCACTCTCCCCTAAGGAAAGTTTTTATGGATCATTTTCTGTGGTTTATTCATAAAACAAACAATACAAAATAAAATTTTGTTTCTGTTTTGGGGCAGGGGTTGGGGTTCAGGATGGAAACATCCAAAATATGGTGTTGGGAAGGTGTCACGGTGGTGAGATTGGTGTTTGAGTATTAAATGTCATCAAATATTGTGAATTGCACTGTATAGCACTGTCCTCCCATTGTTCATCGATTTGCTTGAGCGGGCACCAGTAACGTCTCCATTGTGAGACTTGTTACCATTTTTGGCATATTGAATATGTCACGGTTAGCTTGCCAGGCTTTGCTATGCAGGCACAACACTCACGGTAGCTTCCCGGGCTCTCTGAGAGGGGCGGAGGAATCAAACCTGGGTTGGTCCAGGTTGGCTGCGTGCAAGGCAAGTGCCCTACCTGCTGTGCTATTGCTCCAACCCATTGTGAACTACTTGATAAAAATAAAATTAAATTTAAAACAAAATGAGGTCCACAGGTGAAGGTGTTGGTACAGGAGCTGTGGAAGCCCAGAAGTCCCCTCCCCCATCCCTCAGCTTCTGCAGAGCCCTGGCAGACTTGTCCCTACTCAGTGGTCCCCGGGACACTTTCAGTGATGCTGGAAGAGGCACCAATGCAGCTGTATCCCACTGTATCCTGTGCGCCCTAAGAAAGTTAAGCTGCAGAGTAAAGGGGGTACCAGGTGGGGTGGGGCTCATAGGGCTCCTAAAGGAGCTTCTAGGTACGTGCCCCTGTCTGCGAAAGGACAGAGTCCCTCGCTTTAAGGGAAACTGGCCCCTCAAGGGGATCAAGTATCATGTTAAGTGAAATGAGTCAGAAAGAGAGGGGCAGACATAGAAAGATTGCATTCATCTGGGGAGCATAAAGTAACAAAATAAGAGACTAACACTCAAGAATAGCCAAGATTAGTACCAGGAGGTTCACTCCATGGCTTGGAGGCCAGCCGCACATGCTAGGGGAAAAGGCAGCTCAGATAGAGAAGGGAGCACCAAATAAAGGGTGTTGGGAGGATCCTCCCAGGATGGGAGATGCACGCTGAAAGTAGACTACAGACCAAACATGATTGCCACTCAATGCCTCTTTTGCAAACCATAACACCCAAAAGGAGAGAGAGAACAAAAGGGAATGCCCTGCCACAGAGGCAGGGTGGGATTGGGGGAGATGGGGGGGGAGGGATACTTGGACCCATGGTGGTGGAAAATGGACACTGGTGGAGGGATGGGTACTGGATCATTGT
The DNA here is from genome assembly GCF_029834395.1 of Sorex fumeus. Classification (NCBI taxonomy): domain Eukaryota; kingdom Metazoa; phylum Chordata; class Mammalia; order Eulipotyphla; family Soricidae; genus Sorex; species Sorex fumeus. The sequence goes on from NW_026606118.1 coordinate 57,110,845, forward strand.
ATAACTGAAACCCAAGCACAAAATTTGTAAGTCTACAACTGTACCTCATGGTGTTTCACTAATAAAAAAAAATAATAAAATAAAAGGGTTTTGTGTCTCCACCAGCTTTGCAGAGCCTCAGGCCAGGGTGAAGCGGGTCTCCCGGGAAAGCCTAAGAAAGCAAGCTGGGCTGCGGGGTCTGTGTGTATGGGGGTGTCTCTGGGTGACCCTGTGTCTCCTGGGGTGGGGAAGGTTGAAGACAGCTTTGTCAGGGGGCTATGGCACCCCCAGTTTTCCCAGTTCTGCTCAGCATTCTTCACCAGTGCGTCCCCTCCACTGAAGCATGGGTCGGGTCGGGGTAAAGAGTTTCAGAGTTTCTTTTTCAGATTTCGTTTTTCTGTGGAGAGGGGAGGGGGGCTGGTGGAAGGGGTTAGGCCCACATCTGGGGATGCTCAGGGATTACTCCTGGTTCTGCACTCAGGAATCTCTCCTAGCAGGGCTCAGGAGATCACATGGGAGGTGGGGGATTGAACCTGGCTTGGCCGCATGCAAGCACTTGACCCACTGTGCAACTCAAGAGTTTCCGAGTTTCCATGATTGCCATTCAATGCCTCTTTTGCAGACCACAACATCCAAAAGGAGAGAGAGAACAAAAGGGAATGCCCTGCCACAGAGGCAGGGTGGGATGGGGGGGGGGAATGGGTGTGGGAGGGATACTGGGATCCGTGGTGGTGGAAAATGGGCACTGGTGGAGGGATGGGTACTTGATCATTGTATAATCGAAACCCAAGCACAAAAATTTGTAAATCTACAACTGTACCTCACGGTGTTTCACTAATAAAAATTTTTTAAAAAATTTAAAAAAGGAGTTTCAGAGTTTCTCTTCCAGAATCCAGAAAGGCAGGAAGTGGAGGGGGTGGCACACCAAAGCACCCCCTATTCGTGAGTGGGGGGCAGCAACATTTCACAGATGTGACTGCGCCAGGACAGCCTTGAAGGACGGGCTGGAGCTGGAATCCTGAGAGAGATCAGGAGGAGAGTTTCCCTCTAGGGCTCATCCAGCTGAAGACCCCCGGGCTGGCGCAGTGGGCTGCAGGTGTGACCCCCCATCCTGGATGCTCTGGAGGGGCACAGGACCCCACCCTGCCTGCCATTGAGCAGGGCCTGAATTAGCTAAGAAGTGACTGATGAATTTGGTTTTTGTTCTCCCAATGACATTTCCTTGTCTGGGGCTGAAGCAATAGCACAGCGGGTAGGGCGTTTGCCTTGCATGCGGCCGACCTGAGTTCGATCTCCGGCATCCCATATGGTCCCCTGAGCACCGCCAGGGGTAATTCCTGAGTGCAGAGCCAGGAGGAACCCCTGAGCATCGCTGGGTGTGACCCAAAAAGCAAAAAAAAAAAAGACATTTCCTTGTCTGTAAATTTAAGGGTTCGTTTCCTTGCCTATAAAATTGAGCCAGAAATTTCTGAGGAGAACATGGCTGGAGATGTGGGGGCGGGGGGGAAACCAGTACTCTGGAGTGGGTGACATGGGCCTTTCAGACAACCACCCTGGTGTCATCTGGGCTCAAGAAGTTGTCCCTGTCCCCTCCTCTGACATAACACGGGAGCCAGTGTCTTGGTTCATGACAACAGTCTGTGAGTAAGCACCAGCCTCACCCTTCCTGCCGGAATGCCCCAGGCATCACAGGAGATCCTGCCAAAGACCCCCTAGAAGCACCTAGAGCCGAATTCATTTTCTGCTTGGGGAGAAAGTGCCGCTCACAAAGAGAAGGGCTTGTGAAGAGAATCCCAGAGAAGTGGCTGTGGCATTTCAGTTCGCGTTGCCATCATGTGGTCACCGGCCATCAGCTCCTCTCTTCCATTTCCACGTCAAGGAAAAGGGTCCAACTTGCCCTCCGTTTCCCAGGACTCTGGTGAGTGAGCTCATAGACTCCACTTGTGTATATGGTGCTTATAGTACTGTCCTTTTCTTCTGTAATATTCTTTTCTTTTTATCTCGCCCACATGGCAAGGCCTAGCAAGCTTCCCGTGACATATTCAATATGACAAACACAGTAACAACAAGTCTCACAATGGAGACGTTACTGGGCCTGCTCGAGCTAATCGATGAGCAACGAGAGGACAGTGACAGTCATGTGTGTTTGCGAAGACCTTTTTTTTTTTTTGCTTTTGGGGGTCACACCTGGCGATGCTCAAGGGTTCCTCCTGGTTCTGCACTCAGGAATTACTCTTGGTGGTGCTCAGGGGACCATGTGGGATGCTGGGGATCAAACCTGGGTCAGCCACGTCCAGGGCAAACGCCATCCCCACTGTGCTATCTCTTGGGCCCCTGTAATTTTCTCCTGGGGGAAGAGTTGAAGTACACTGGATGATGTTCAGGGCTTACTCCTGGCTCTGTGCTCAGGGATCACTCCTCAGAGTGTTCAGGGGACCATATGCAGTGTCAGGGTTCAAACCCAGATCTGCTAAGTGCTAGACAAACGCCCTCCCTGCTGTCTGAGCTCTCTGGTTCTTCCAGTTCTAATTCTCATAACCCAAAGATTTGGAAGTAGTTTCTCTGGCTAAGGGGCTCGATCATCTTCTGGCAAAAGAGTTGAGGGGCTGGAAAGAGAGTACCAAGTAGGGGGCTTGCCTTGCATGTGGCCAACCCAGGTTTGATCCTCAACTTCCCCTGAGGCCCGCCAGGAGTGATTCTGAGCGCAGAGCCAGGAGAGAGCCCTGAGTGAGCACTTTGAAGTGTGCCCCATACCCTAAAAAAAAATGTTTTCCTTGAGGGGCCGACAAGGACCAGAATAACATCAAGCATCATTTCCTGGTCACTGAGGCAGGAGCAGGTGCGGAGAAAGGAAGCAATGAACAACATGGTTCTCTCTGTCCAGTCTTGGTGGGGGGGAGGGCGCCTGGGGGAGGGGAGGTCAGGGTGGAATGTGGCTCCTTTCATGCCCCTGGGTCAGCCAAGGTTTCTCTGCTGGAGATGCTGCATTTGACTCTGAATTGAGGCTCAGGGTGGACATGAAGGGACCACGGAGACACAACCCTTTAGAAATTTCCAGCCGTTTCAAGAAACAATTCCAACAACGGGAAGCAAAGGGGACTCTTTCCAAAGCGGGAGGGTTACGCTGAAACTGGGGTCCCCCACGACCCCCACCCCCTACTCCTACTCAGGGCCTGCCCCTCTAGGGGCAGCCTGAACCTGGCCTTGCCCTGGGGGCAGGGGAGGTGGGGGTCGTGGGAAAAACAATCAAACCGTGGTCAGCCGGATAATTAGCTGTCCCTCCGCTCCGAGGCTCCCGCCTCCGGCCCCTCCTGCACCACCCCCGCAGGACGAGGTTCTTGGAACACCCGGGCGACATCACCTCATTAATGTTAATGGGAAGTCCGGACATGAGCCTGGACGCTCATAAATTACCCCGTGTGAAAAATTGGGAAGGGCTGGTGTCGCGGCTACTGACCGCGGGTTCGTGTGGCCTCCGCCGCGGTGCCGTGCGTGGGCACGTCCGGACCCCATGAGTGGCGCCCACGGGAGGGGGGGCGGGGGGCGTGCGCAACGCCTGGAAAGCGGACCCCGGGGTGCGTGTCCCCTGCCTGCGCATGTGTGCTGTGCTCACCGGGGCGGCAGAAACAGCTCAGCAGCCGCTCGAATCCTGCGATGAACAGGTGGGCATTGGTGTCAGAGGGCACCTGCGCGGTGAGCAACTGTCGAACCCACGCCTGGTACCTGGAAAGCATCCTGAGTGTCCGCGCCTGGGGGATCCCGAGAACTCAGATCACCCCAGTTCCGTCCCCGGCTTCTCATAAGGTCCTCCAAGCCCCTCCAGGAGTGATCCCTGGGCACAGAACCAGGAGTAAACCCTGGTTTAGGTGTGTGTGACCTCCAAAGTACACAAATAATAGTAAAATAACGCCAGGTACACAGCAAGCCTCCAGTAAATATGGGTCCCTTTGATCATGAACTGGCTCAGTTGCACACGAGACATGCCTGCGGTGCAGCTAGGTGTGTGCGGCCAAGCAGGACAGGAAAGCATCTTCCCGTGCAAGCATGTGGATACACATAAGTATGTCCGTGTCCACCTGGAGGTTGGGCTCCTGCCCACACTCACAGGGGCATTGCACCTCAGTTTTGGAGACCAGCTGTCCTCTGCCCGCACTCTGCCCCACGGGGCTGCTCTGAGGAGCGCGGGCTGGCTTCAGCGTTTACCCCCGAGGCCAGGGCACCCCAGTGGAACAAAGGGCAAGGGTCCGAGTGTTGAGCTGGCGGCACCACTGACACCCCCAGGGGTGAGTCGGAAACCGAGAGCCCTCCTTCCTGCCCTCTCCTCCTCCCATCCGTTCAGCTCTCCAAATTGTCAACTCTGGGCCTCAACCTCTCAATTTGTCTCTGCCCTTCTTTGCGCCCGCCCAGGACAAGCAATAGCCTCTTCAGAGGCCTAATCCACTCTCCACAGGGCAGCGAGAAAGTGATCTTTTAGAAATGCAAATCACAAGCCCTCAGAAAACCCTTTAATAGCTCCGCATTGCTCTGGGGGGAGTTTGAAAATCCTTTCCAGAGCCCGACCACCCCAGCCAGCTCCCACCCTCTCCCACCACCCCTGCCTGATCCCTCTTTCTCACAGGGCCCCTGCCTGTCCGTCCCTCTGCCTGGAATGTTCTCTGCTCCTCCTCCTTCCCTGCTTGCTTCTCCTTCCTGCCCCCCACCGGGTCTTGCATCCGGAAACCTCCACTCCCACATCCCCCTAATTCCACGCTTTCCTGTTGTGCCCCCTAAAATACATGCGCGCACACACACACATGCACACACATGCACACACACACATGCACACACATGCACACACGCACACACACACATACACACGCACGCGCACACACACACACACACACACACACACACACACACACACACTCCTTGATTCACTCCATCACTTTCAACACTCCAGTGACTGGCGCTGGGCCTGGGGCTCTCGGAGGGGACTGTGTCCCGCCCGGCTGCGTCTCCCAAAGCAGGAAGACAGTTCAATTCTCACATGCCTTAAAAGGTGGGCCCAGGGGCCCAGAAGGAACAATCCAGGGGGACCTTCAGAAATAGAAAGCCACCAGGAAAAGAGGCTCCAGAGAGTGGGTGCAGAGTGGTGGAAACCCCAGGATGGGTAGGAGAGGGGTGGATGGGACAGGCCAGCGGAATTGGCTGTGGGAACTCTGACTGTCTTGTGTGGCTTAATTTAACCGACGGGTCAGTCGGGCACCCAGTGGCCCAGATTCCAACAGCCCCATCTGCGATGTGCTCCCTCCTGCTCTCAGTGGAGCTGGGACAGGTTTCCCTGCTGCCTCCTGGATCCAGCCCAAGGACCCGGGGTGGCCATTGGGTCCACGGCTCCAAATTCCCACTTTATCAGCCGGAAGTTGAACCCCCAGAGGAGCAAAGATTTCCCGTCCAGCCCACAGTTCAGCCAAGGGACGAATTCAGCCTCAGTTGAGCCCACCCAGCCTGCTTGGGGCCTCTGCCCCGGAGGTCAGGGTTCAAAGGCCAGGCAGCCCCTTGACCAGGAAGGCTCCAGTGGCTCTAGGTGGAGGGGACGGCAGGGACTCCAGAGTGGCAGCAGATTATCCCATGAGGAGGCCAGAGCTTTAATTCTCCACTTTCAGTCGTGGTTGCTGATTCATATCCCAAGGGGCTTGCTGAGTTTGTCCGATCCAGCCACTTAATCTCCTAATACCTCCCAGCAAAACCCTTTGTTCTCCTTCTTACAGGAGGTGGTAACAACTGCCCTGCTCCTCCTTCCTCAACCTTCCCAGCCACAGACCCCCCAGTCCAGGACCCCCACTCCTTCCTGGGCCCCTGAGAACTTCCCAGTAGGGCTCGTTTAAGGGAGATAGCTGCCGATATATCACACCGCGGCCAGAGCAATAGCACAGAGGCGAGGGCACTTGCCTTGCACGAGATGCGACTGGCCTGGGTTCGATCCCCGCCATCCCCTAGGTTCTCCGAGTACCGCCAGGAGTGATCCCTGAATGCAGAACCAGGCGTAAGCCCTGAGCACTGCCAGGTGTGACCAAAAAACATTTTTAAAAAAATCACACCTGAGTTTTCTGTCCCACTTCTGGAGGCCCAGCCACCACACCTCATGTAGAAGCAGACCACCAACAATCCTTTTCCTCATCCCTGGAACAGGAAGGCCCTGTCTGGCTTGGAGATGGTCTGGCTGAACGTTGATCTCCCAGGTGCTGTCTGACTGGGGTCTCCTCGTTTGCTCCCCACCCGTAACAGAAGGGCCTACTGTGTGTGACCTGTGCCTTGGAAGGGGCTCACCCTTAGTCTAATGCTCTGAGGTCTTTTTCCTTTTTCGTGTTGGGCCACACCTAGTTATTCTCAGAGGTCACTTCCTGCTGTGCTGGGGGGCCATATGGTGCCAGGGATTGAACCTGAGTTTCCTGTATGCAGAGGTTCTCACTGAGAGCATCAAGCCACCTCCCCAGGTCACCCGTCGCTGTCTTGAACATCTTCATCATTTCAACAAATGGCACGCTAGTCTACCTGGCAGTGACCCCAAAGAGCAGGCAGTAGAGGCCAGGAGGGGCCAGCACAAGGGTTAAAGCACTTTCCTTGAATGGGACAGGCCCATTCTGACACTGGGCACGACATGGTCCCTCAAGAAATGACCTCCAGCATGGAACCCGAAGTAGCTCCAGCTCCTTAGATGTGACCTAAAAACAAACGAGAAAGGTCTGTGGCCGGTCCCACCTAGAGTTTCGGACCAGTTTGCAAGACAGCCACCGAGAGAGAGCCTGAGTGCCTCAGGGAGCTTGGGCAAGTGCATGTCGTCCTGTCCTGCGGGCACCCAGTTTCCCTGAGAGGAAATCCATGCAACGGAGCTGCACTCGCAACATGAAACTAGTTTGAACTCTCCGGAGGATCAAACCCATGTCTGGAGGCATCCCCAAAACCATGTTTGCGGAGGGGACTGATGTGGAATAGGGATTGTGGGAAGAGAAGGCAGGCAAGAGGAAGCTGTCTGGACCCTTCCCAGAGCCCGGTGCAGGGAACTGGGAACGAGCAGAGCCAGGACTCTGTCCTAGGAGCCGGGAAGGGGAGGTGGAGTCAGCCGGGAGCAGAGAGGGCAGGTGGGCATGACCCTGCCCCCAGCAGCCATGACAAAGACTCGGCCAGCTGCGACTGTCCTCCGCCAGGCCAGTGCTCGTGGGGGTGTGAGCACTCGCAGGAAGGGGGCAGCCCGAGGCATGCTGCTCAGGAGCACTGCCGGGGCACCACTCAACCCCTTCCTCGTTCAGAAAAGATCCCAGAGTCTCCCCCGGGTCATGATCTTGTCTCAGACAATGCCTTTAGACCGGAGGTGAGTTGCACTCATTTGTGGAATATAAAGTAACAAAATGGGAGACTAACATCCAAAGATAGTAGAGATGAGGACCAGGAGGATTACTTCATGGCCTGGAAACCGGACTCACATGTTGGGGGAAAAGGCAGTTCAGATAGAGAAGGGACCAGCAAGTAAAGGATGCTTGGAAGAGCCGCTAGGGATGGGAGATGTGTACTGAGAGTAGATGATAGACCGAACATGATGGCCACTTGACACCTGCATTGCAGACCACAACACCCTAAAGGAGAGAGAGTAAACAGGGAATCCGCTTGCCACAGAGGCAGGGGAGGGTTGAGGGGTCGGGGGTTGTGGGGGATGTGGAAGGGATACTGGGAACATTGGTGGTGGAGAATGGGCACTGGTGGAGGGATGGGTACTCCATAATTGTATGACTGAAACGTAAGCAAGAAAGTTTATAAGTCTGTAACGGTATCTCATGGTGATTCATTAAGTTTTTTAAAAAAATTTTTAAATGACCAGATATGGGCTGGAGCAATAGCAGAGCGAGGAGGGTATTTGCCTTGCATGCGGCCGACCCAGGTTCGATTCCCAGCATCCATATGGTCCCCTGAGCACCGCCAGGAGTGATTCCTGAGTGCAGAGCCAGGAGTCAGCCCTGAGCATCACTTGGTGTGACCCATAAAGCAAAATAAATAAATAAATAAATGACCAGATGTGCTCTGCGCGCATATCCAGTCTGCCACCTTCTCACAAAGCCAATCTGGCCCCAGCCAGGCAGACAGCTCTGGAGGAAACAGTCTCTGCTCCCAGGAGCCACCCTCACCCAGACCCCTGCAGGGCACACCAGGCTTGGCAGCTGCTGCCACACAGCTTCCGGGGGTTAGACAGGCATCTTATTCCAAGGCGTTTCCCACCTTTCCCCTCGGGTGGGTAGTACGGGGTTATCCTCCCTTAGCATGGGATGGGGCCCCCTGAGCCTCAGGGTTCCTGGGCTCACTCTGCAAGTGCTGCACTTGGACCGATAGATTCCAGCCTCTCAGGAGGGGAGAAGCCCCCAGCCCAGGCCAGCAGGGGATTTCCAATAAGACCCTCCCTTAGCCTGTTCCCAGTAACGCCTAGCACCTAGCACCATGGGCAACGGTGTTAAACAAATGAAAGAAGAATGAAGGAATCAGAGAGAGGAGAAATTGCGCAGGGGATAGTGGGCTGGCTTCACATGTGGCAAGTCTGGCTTCCATCCCTGCACCAAGCACTGCAAGGGTTAACCTCTGAGCACAAAGTCAGGAGTAAGTAAATTATGAGCACGGGGGTGGGTGGGAGGGGACGCACAGACAAATAGAAAGAATGAACAAAGCAGCATCTAGAAGCTTCCAAATCAGATCTAAGAGCGTTACCCTCCTGGGGCCAGGGAGAAGGTACAGTGGGTAGGGCACTTGCTTTGCAGGCAATGGACCCGGGTTCAATCCTCAGCATTCCATGTGGTCCATCAAGTAGGAGTGATCCCTACGCAAAGAGTTAAGGGGAAGCCCTGAACAACACTGGGTGTGGCCCATGAACCAAAAATCAATCAATTAGTTAAATGGTCATTCTTCCTCTTCCATGGGTCAGGGTTGACCCAATGAGAGTTGGTGGCGTCTGTGAGACACTTGGAGGAAGTGGAACTGACATGGAGTAAAAATGAAGAGGGCTGGGTGTACCCTTGTTTAAAGATGGGGGAGTGGGGGGATACACAGCCTCTGCAGGGCTTGGAAGTGACCGCCACCATTCAGAGAGCAAGAGAGCAGATACCCTAGCTCATCACAGCCCAGCTCCGGGCTCAGCTGAGACTAAGGCGGGAGGAAGCTGCCCCAAGTGGTGCAGGAATTCTGATGACACTCCAGGGGCTGGGATCCCACGCCCAGACTTAGTGTATCTGGGTTACCCTTGAGCAGGCGGCCCTGGTTGCCGAGCCACGGCAGGCAGACCACCAGCTGGTCAGAATGCTTGGTCTGTGGGGCTGGAGCGATAGCACAGCTGGTGGGGCGTTTGCCTTGCATGCGGCCGACCCGGGTTCAATTCCCAGCATCCCATATGGTCCCCCGAGCACTGCCAGGGGTAAATCCTGAGTGCAGAGCCAGGAGTAACCTCTGTGTAGCACCGGGTGTGACCCAAAAAGCAAAAAAAAAAAAAAAAAGAAGAAGAAGAAGAAGAATGCTTGGGCTGGCCAGGGAAGCTGAGCAGGCTGTTCTCTCCTCCCGAGAAAGCCAGGCCTGGCTGTTTACGGTGGGGACGGCTCCCTGGGCTTATCAGACCTCCCGCGAGCAGGCTCGTCCCAGACAGCAGCCGCTCCATGGGGCCCCAGAGACCAGGCGCTGCCCCCAAACCTGCAGCCTTGGAGGGAGCTCCCAGCAGCCCCTACCCCCAGCCACAGCCCCGGGCCCAACCCCAGACTACTCAGAACAGGCTTTCTCGCTTTCTGGGGTGAGGCTGTTGGCTCCAGTGCCAGCAGGGGCAGAGCCTTTATCAGGTCTTCCGCAGCGAGGAAGCCACACTGAGGTCTATAGGCCTCTCCCTTCTCGCAGCTAGGCCATGGGGCAGTGGCTGACCTGGCCAGAACTCAAGGCCCCAGCCTCCCAGGAGCCACAGGCCAGAGAAGATGGCTCAGAGGTCTGGAGCTCAGTGCCCTGGGTTTAATCCCCAGCACCACGGGCTGCCTCCTGTCGGACCCCCCAGCACTGCCAGGAGCCATCCCTGACCTGGCCAGAGTGATAGCACAGTGGAGAGGGCACTTGCCCAGCCGGGTTCCTTCCCCAGCATCCTGTATGGTTTCCCGAGCATCACTCGGAGTGATTCCTGAGTGCAGAGCCAGGAGTAAGCCCTGAGCACCACTGGCTGCAATCCCAAAGTCCAAATGATATGATGATGATGATGATGATGATGATAAATGAAACACCAAAACTAGAAAGCTGCATGGGTGGACCCTGGCCACAAGGAAAGTCCATCAGCCTGACCCTAATGAGAGGGCTTGAAGGTACATCAGAACTGGCCATTATGGGCGTGATATGTCCACTCGTTCCACTTCTAGCGGAACCTTATTCCGTGGCTCTCCATATTCCCAGGCTGCAGACTGGTTGCCCGCCGCTGTGCTGTCCCCCTGCAGGGCTCTCCGGCCCGAGTCCCAGATAAACCGTCCCAGGCCAGACTGTTTCTGGGCCACTGCCTTCTGTTTTCCCTATTCTCTCGGCCTGGATGAGCCCCCGCCCAGCCCACTCCTCCCTCCGCATTACTGGAGACTCAGATAATACTCCTGACGACAACCCTGCTTCTGCTGTGCCCAAGACTGAACTGGAGACCCCTCTCAGCCCTGTTTGCCCTTGGTCTACTCAGACCACACTCAGGAGAGAGACTCTGCTCTGTGCTTTGGGCATCGTCCACACTGGCCCCCGCGGCATCACCATTCCCAGCATGGCCCAGGTAGCTGTAGGTGCTCCGTGAGAGCCTGTGGATGAGTGCCACCGAGTGCCACCTACAGAAAGGCGCCACGGAGAGAATGGGAAAGTCCCCAGCCAGACAAACACATCAGGGGAAGCCCAGAACTTTTCCAGAAACTCTGGCCCAAAGTCCACAATGTGAAATTGAAACACGTGAGCACCAAGAGGGCAGTGAGTGACCAGGTGCCTGAAGCCCGGCCTTCCCATCAGGGGGCTCTGAAACCCCTAGAATGAGCTGGAGAGGGGGTAATTGCCAGTATCCTGATTCCCTGGGTTCTCACTGAGAAGCCCATTCTCTCACTCAGGGGGAAGAGGAGAGAATGGGGACATTACAGCGAGTTTGGGTCACCTTTGGAGCTTTCCGCAAAGCAGTGAGCTGCAGGGGATGTGGCTGGTTCTTCCCATCCTCCCTGCCTTCAGCAGGAAGCCTTCAAGATAACGCAGATGCTCCGGCACTTCAGCACCAGGTTTGCTGAGGGGCCCAGGGTGGGCTGGGCTGGGAGGGCCAGGTACTGACAGCAGGTACAGGATCCATATTGCAATGTCAGACTTACCAGGGGAGCAGCTCAAAGGGCCAGAGCACATGCTTTGTACGCGGAGACCCAGGCTCCAGTTCCTGGCACCTCATGGTCCTTTGAGTAGTACCACCTCCCTCCTCCCTCCTCCCAGCCCACTGACCCCAGTCTCAGCAGGTGACACAGCACAGGGGAGACCCCCGGTTCGATACTGCTCAAGTAGCAATTTGCTGGCAATTCAGCAATTCCTCACAGACAAGAGTTATGAATAACAAGGGCTGTGGGTCTTTCCTCCCGAGCCCTCGGCCAAGGCAGCTGGCCCTGCCCCCCTTTTTTTTCTTAGTTTTTTTCATTGAATTTTTTTCACTGTATCACTGTATCACTGTCCTCCCGTTGTTCATCGATTTTCTCGCGCGGGTCCAGTAATGTCGCCATCGAGAGACTTTGTTGTTACTGTGTTTGGCATATTGAATGCATCACGGGGAGCTTGCCAGGCTTTGCCGTGCAGGCGAGATACTCTCGGGAGCTTGCTGGGCTCTCTGAGAGGGACGGAGGAGTCGAACTCGGGTCGGCCACGTTGGCTGCATGCAAGGCAAATGCCCTACCCCTGAATTTTTTTAAATTACTAAATCACCATAACAGAGTTATAAAGCTTTCACGTTTGAGTTTCAGTCATACGATGATTGAACACCCATCCTTTCATCAGTGCACATTTTCCACCACCAATGTACCCAGTATCTCCCTTCCACCATTCCCACCCCTCCCCCTGCCCCTGTAGCACTGTAGCACTGTCCTCCCATTATTCATCAATTAGATCGAGCGGGTCCAGTAACGTCTCCATCATGAGACTTGTTACTGTGTTTGGCATATCGAATACATCACAGGTAGCTTGCCAGGCTTTGCCGTGCGGGCGAGATACTCTCGGTAGCTTGCCGGGCTCTCCGAGAGGCGTGGAGGAATTGAACCCGGCTCGGCTATGTTGGCTGTGTGCAAGGCAAACGCCCTACTGCTGTGCTATAGCTCCAGCCCCTGCCTCTATGGCAGATAATTTCCCTCTTACTCTTTCTCTACTTTCGGGCATTATGGTTTGCAATACAGATACCGAGAGGCCTTCATGTTTGGTCCTTTATCTACACTCAGCACACATCTCCCGTCCCGAGTGACCCCTCCAACCATCCTTAACTTAGTGGTCCCTTCTCTATCCCAGCTGCCTTCTCCCCCTGCTCCTGAGGCAGGCTTCCAACCGTGGAGCAATCTTCCTGGCCCTGGTCTCTACTGTCCTTGGATGTTAGTCTCATATTATTCACATGCATTCTTTTATCTTCGCCTTGGTCGGTGCATTGCGAGGCTTTGCTTTTACATGTCTATTCTCAAAGGTCATCTTTGTGTGTTTACCTGAATGTCCCCCTATTGCCAAGCACACAAAAATGTGTTGGGAGGGTTAAATAGCTGAGTGTTATCCACTGAGAGAGTGCCACTGCAGCTTACGAATTGCTCCCTGGCTGGTGGGCAAGTATGTGGCACCCATGCATGGTTTCCTCCTGGCCAGCTCTGCTGGGTTTCTCACACACACACACACACACACACACACACACACACACACACACACACCTCATGTTTTAAGCCCAGAGGTCCTTGACGCCAGCCGTGCTCAGCCTTCGTGCTTTGCGTGAGCCTCCAGTTACCTGAGGAGCACTTTGAGAACAAGTTTCAGAGGAACCAACCCTCTCACAGCAGAATTCCCAGGAGACTGGGTGCGTTCCCGGGGAGACCCGAGCAGCCCCGGACCCCTTCCTGCCCCAGAGCTGCTGGGATAGGCCCGGGAAGCTGGGCTTTGCACCAGCTGCACCCTCAGGTTTGAGGGCTCGCTGCCTCAGGCATGGTCGGCATTCAGGAAATGTTTGCAGAATGAGTTGTCGGGGTATGAGTTTCGAGAGCAGCAGCGGCGGTGACGGCCACAGGAGCACCGTCCAGCCGGCCATGGAGTTATTAGTCTTCCCTGCCCCAGCCTCCAGCCATGAGGCCTCTAGACCTTGCCTGTCCACTCTGCCCCATGCCCAGGGGTTCAGGCTGGTGATCTGGTGACTTGTCCTGCTGAAGTGGGCTTTCTGGATTCCCAGCATCCCATAGGGGTCCCCTGGTTCCCACCCAGCCCCGGGGCCTCCCACCCACAGGTGGGCACCAGAAAGGCACGGGACAACATGCCACAAACTCCCACACAACCAGCGAGCTGAATGCTCTGCCCCCTCTGGCCACTTGAAGTGAAAGGCAAAGCCCCTACGGGCCCCTGTTTCTGGGAACATTCTGTTCTGTTCCCGGGAAGAGTCTGATTTTTCCATCCTGGGTGTCGGCTAGGTCCTCAGCCCAGGTCTGACCTGCCCGCCCGTCCGTGTGCTGATTCTCTCTGAGGTGAGACTGTCTCTCTGGCCCTGGACGCAGACTGACTCCTAATCCCACCCAGCCAGAGTCTAATCCCCTAACCCTGAAGCAGGCTGAGTCACAGCCCGGCCAGAGCCTGACCCGAACCCCTGATGTCAGTCCCCAACCTTAGGCAGAGAGTGGCCCAGCTCGGCAAAGATTAATCCCTGACCACAGATTGACCCCCTGCAGGGCAGTGGACACTGGCGGGGTCCTGCCCCTAGAGACCAGAAAACCAGAGCCGATGCGCCGGCTGAGCCCTGTCTTCCACATCAGTGGTGCCTGATGGAAACTGAAGTCACCAGCACCTTGGAATTGAGTGGGGAACCAGCTCTCACACCTGCCCAGTTGCTCCTGGCAGGACACTCTTGGGGCCACCTGGGAGAACAAACCGGAAAGGGAAGACGGTTTCCCTGATGTCGGGCCTGGGACTGTGTGGGCAACATTTAGGCAGAGGCCTGGCAATGCCAACCTGCTCCCTGGGCACCACAGACCCCAGTTGAAGAGATGCAGAGGGACCGAAGTAATAGCACAGCAGATAAGGTGTTTGCCTTGCACGCGGCCGACCTGGGTTTGATTCCCAGCATCCCATAGGGGTCCTCTGAGCACTGCCAGGAATAATTCCCGAGTGCAAAGCCAGGAGTAAGCCCTGAGCATTACCAGGTGTGGTCCAAAAAGCAGGTTAAAAATAAAAAAATAAAGAAAGAAAGAAGAAGAAGAGGTGCAGAGCGGGGATGGTGGCAGTAGATTCATGGGACCGGGCCCCCGTGACAGGGATAGAGCAAAGGCCACGAGACTCGGAAGACGCCCTTCTCCCCAACCTGGAAGGCGATTCCATCTGGAATGTGGAGAAAGGCCAGCCTCGGCTTCAGTCTGCAGCTCCCAACCCCCCACCCCAAATCCTGGCTCTGAGAAGCCTATGGGTGAGGGGTGCCCCCCACAGTGACTTCCCCTTCATCGGGATCACTCTTCCCATCCAAAGGGAAACCTAAGCTGGACCTCAGGGAGCACTCTCAGCTCACCAGCACATACACAGGGGCCTGCTTAGACCCCCCAACACAACCACCTTCCCTACAGTACCCTATACATGCATGTACATATACACACATACACACACACACACACACACACACACACACACACACACACACAGAGCAATAGGGAACTATCGCAATGCCTTGGAGGAGGTGACCTCCACATGGAGAGTGGTCAGCCCACCACAGTCTCGCTGATGCCCAGAGCACCCAGGGGTGGCATAGGCCCCCCCAGCGCTTGCCCTTGCTGCTGCCCAGGGCCCGCAGGCTGGACACCCAGGCTCTCCTCCCCTGAGCGCTTGGGGGTGGGGGGCCAGGAATGAGCATCGCAGGCATTCCTCCTGCATTCCTGGGGCCAGGCCCTCCTTTCTCCCTGCCTCAGCCTGGCCAGAAACTATTTCAGGCTTGCAAAATCGACTCTGCTGCTCCCCTTGCCCAGGGCCTCTGGCGAGACCAGGACCTGGGCCCCTGCCAGGAAGCCCATAGCACCCATAGAGCCCAGAGGTTCCCAGTCAGCAGGGACAGAGGCAAGCGGGACTTCACGGGAGAGCGGGAAGGTCGGGGAGAGCCTGCCCCCGGGTAGAGCCCCGGAACCCCACTCCCCAGAGACTGCCCAAGGCAAATGGGCTACGGCGTGCGTGGACAGACAGGTTGGGTTCTGGGGGTTCTGGGGATTCTGCCGTGGGCTGCAAGCATGATGAGGGTTCATCTGCTAGAAGGTTCGCCCCCTGCCCACCCTACTCCCCAGGACCCCACTTTCTAGCTGGGAAGGCTGAGCCCCCAGCCAGGCTCTTGCTGGGGGGCCGCCCACCAGGCCCAGATGTGGCAGGGGCTGGAGCAGAGCTCCCCCCTCCCTGCACCCCACTTCCCTACCTGCCCACCCATTCTCCTCCCCCACCCAGTTCTCCCTGTCTTCCTGGGATACCCCCACCTCCCTCTCCCTCTGCTTATAGGAGACCTGGGGGCACACCTCTGGTGCCTCACCTCCCATTCTGCCCCTGTTCTTGTGTCTTGGTTTTGTTTAGGGACCACATCTCCCGTAACGTCTCCATCACTGGAGATGTTATTGGTGAGTGTTCCATGTCCTGGGGGTCATCCCAGCAATATTCAGGCAACTGGGCCGGGGGAACCAGGGGGTGGGGGTGAACTCATTGTTCATGTGCTGTGTTACCAGGCCCTGCAGCGAACTCTCCCATCTCCAACCAGTGGGAGAGTCTGAAGCTGTTCGTCCTGGGGGCCAGACCACATCCCACATGCCATGGTCACCTGGGTCTAGAGAGCAAAGTGGCCCCGGGAGGTGCCCCCTGAATGAGGAATATACTCATGAAGCCATGAATGAATCCACAGGTCCCTGCTGGGCAGGCGACACGGTGATGAATATAACCGTGCCACGGAGGCGGGGGGGGGGGGGGTCCTTGTGGGAGGAGTTTGCATTGTAGTGAGGGACCCTCACACTGAGCATTCAGACACTGAGGGTGCCAGGTGGTGCCAGGAAGCAGAATGAAGCTGAAACAGCATGCAGGGGGGAGGCTGTGCGCGTCCACCAAGGGTGCTTTAGTGTATCTCAGGTTCAAGCACCACATGCACGGGGCTGGCCCAGGTTCCCACCCTCCACTGCTCCTGGCGGTGTGGCCTGGAGGAGTCATACCTGTCCTCTGAGCCTCAGTTTCCCTATCTGTAAAGGTTGAATGGAAGATCACCAAGATCTGCCCTCAGCCCTGACCTTCACGGGCTCCAACACCTCCTGCCATGGGCCTGGCTAAGGAAGTGACAGGTGGCAGGGAGGTGGCTGGGAGGAGGGGCAAAGCCCCGGGCACCAGCTTTGCTGGGCATAGCACGAGCTCTGCATGTGGCACCGGCACTCTCCGTCCCTGCGCCCCTGAGTGGCCCGTCACGCAAATGTCACCGAGGAGCATGAGTAACAGACTCTGGTCCAGGCTTCCCTTGGGCGTCTGGAGAGGGCAGGGCCGGGACTGGGAAGGCCGAGTCACGAGTGGCCTCAGCGTCAGCCCGGCCTCCATCCTCTCTGCCCCAGGGACCTCCTCAGAGTCCCACCCTGCACCCAAGGGGCTGGGACTTTGGGGACAAGCTGGGGCCCAGAGAAACTTCCCTCCTCAGGAGACCTGTCTGCCAGCCTGCCCCCTGCAGAGCCCACAACTGGAGCACCCTGCCAGTGACCCCTCCCCCATCCCAGCCCCATCCCAGAGGCCCCAACCTTTGTTGACTCCCACCACGGCCCTGCCGCGCTCTCCTCTGCCGCTGCCTGGTGGGATTTGCAAATCACATGCACACACACACACACATACACACACACACATGCAGCAGCGCACACATGCACACGCGTGTACACACACACATGTGCAAACACGTACATGCACAGCAGCATGATCACACGCTCACGTGCATACCACATGCACACATGTACACACATGTACACATGCAGCACGCACATGCACACACACATGCATGCATATGAACACACATGCACACATACACACATGCACATATGTACACGCACACGCTCACTGCAAAGTGCACAGAAAATTCCCGGCAGGACTAAATATTCCCTTTTTTTATGTTATATGAATTATATATAATTTTTAAAAATTTTTATTTGAATTTTTATTATAAGCGGACATCTTATTATCTAGGTCTTACTCTGGAGAACCTGGCAGGCTACCAAAAGTATCCTGCCCACACAGCAGAGTCTGGCAAACTCCCCGTGGTGTATTCAATATGCCAAAAACCAGTAACAATGATGGATCTCATTCTCCTGACCCTGAAAGAGTCTCGAATGTGGCACTTTTAAAATCTCAGGGCTAGGACGAAGGAGACGTTACTGGGGCCTGCTAGAGTCAATCGATGACCAACAGGATGACAGTGATAAATTTTTATTAATGAAACACCATGAGGTACAGTTGTAGACTTACAAATTTTTGTGCTCGGGTTTCAGTTATATAATGATCGAACACCCATCCCTCCACCAGTGCCCATTCTCCACCACCACTGATCCCAGTATCCCTCCCATCCCCATCTCCCCCACTCATCCCACCCTGCCTCTGTGGCAGGGCATTCCCTTTTGTTCTCTCTCTTCTTTTGGGTGCTGTGGTTTGCAACAGAGGGATTGAGTGGCAATCATGTTTCGTCCACAGTTCATTCTCAGCACGGATCTCCCATCCTGGGAGGATCCTCCCAACACCCTTTATTTGGTGCTCCCTTCTATATCTGAGCTGCCTTTTCCCCTAGCGTGTGAGGCTAGCCTCCAAGCCATAGAGTGAACCTCCTGGTACTTAACAATCTTTTCAGACCACGATGCACTGAGAATAGGAGTGAATCACACACAGTCACGGAGAATGAAGTCAAACACCTGGAAATTACCCAATGGAGTACTATGCAGCTGTTAGAAAAGATGAAGTCAGGAAATTTATATACAGGTGGTACCACATGGAAAGTATCATTCTAAGCAAAGTCAGAGTCAGAAAGAGAGGGACAGACATAGAAAGATTGTATTCATCTGGGGAACATAAAGTAACAAAATAGGAGACTGACACCCAAGAATAAACATTCCCTTTGCCTCTGCTCCTCTGCTCACCCCTAGATAGAGGTGCAGGCCTGGGCTGCCTCCTGGGACCCTCGCCTCGCACTGACCCAGACCCCTCAGTGTGCAGGGTGCTGGTGCAGAAACGTTGTCTGAGGGGCTGCGCCTGGCTCTGCAACTGCCTCCCCAGGGAACCTTGGGACAGAATCTTCACCAGAAGAGGGAACCAGAGCTGCTCCCTCCCGGTGACCTGGGACTAATCCACACAGCAGCCCCGAAGGCTGCTTCCGCTCAGGTCCAAGGTTCTGTGTTGCCAAGCTTCCAGCCACCAAACCTCCACCCCGGCTGGTGCGAGCCTGGCCCGGCCCCCCTCACGCAGGCCCTGCCTCTGTGGGATCCGTCTTTCATTCCCGTGTTCGTGCTGACATCAGCCTGCAGTTGTCTGTGCTGGAAGTCAGTTTGCTCCCTCATGCCCACAGAGACCTCTCCGAGGGCTGCAGAGCCCGAGAATAGATGACTGGTTAAAGAAACTTTGGTACATCTACACAATGGAGTACTATGTAGCAGTTAGAAAAGATGAAGTCGTGAAATTTACATACAAGTGATACTACATGGAAAGTATCATGCTAAGCGAAATGAGTCAGAAAGAGAGGAACAGACATAGAAAGATTGCATTCATCTGGGGAACATAAAATAACAAAATAGGAGTCTAACACCCAAGAATGACCGAGATTAGTACCAGGAATTTTGCTCCATGGCTTGGAGGCCAGCCACACATGCTAGGGGAAAAGGGAGCTCAGATAGAGAAGGGAGCACCAAATAAAGGGTGTTGGGAGGATCCTCCCAGGATAGGAAATGCATGCTGAAAGTAGACTATAGACCAAACATGATTGCCACTCAATGCCTCTTTTGCAGACCACAACATCCAAAAGGAGAGAGAGAACAAAAGGGAATGCCCTGCCACAGAGGTGGGGTGGGATGGGGGGATGGGGACTGGGAGGGATACTGGGATCCGTGGTGGTGGGAAATGGGCACCGGTGGAGGGATGGGTACTTCATCATTGTATAATTGAAACCCAAGCACAAAATTTGTAAGTCTACAACTGCACCTCATGGTGTCTCACTAATAAAAAATTTTTTTTTAAAAGTAGAAATAAACAAATAAATAAAGACCCTCAAGGAGGGGGTTGGTCAAAACCAGGATCTAGTTTCCATCCCTGGTACTGAAGTTTCCAGCCAGTGACCTGAGCTACTTAGCCCATCACCCTGGGCACCAGCCTTCCTCTGCCAGCCCGTCTCCTGTGCCACCATCCCTGTCCCCGTGTCTACTCCTCTCATCATGCCTGAGTCCATCATCCCCACCGTCCCTCCTGCTTCTCATGCTTAAACTTATCCCCAGCAGGGCCTGCCCACCCCAGCCTCAAGGCCACACCTAAAGCCAGAATCAAACTTTCTGTCTGAACTCTTCTTTGCGGGGGTCAGGGAGGAGAGTTCGGGTCACGCCCCACTGTGCTCAGGGCTGACGGCCAGCGCTGCACTCAGGAATCACTCCTGGCGGGGCTCAGGGGACCATACACGGTGCTGGGATCACACTGGGGTCGGCTGCATGCGAGGCAAATGCTTTGCGATCTCTCCAGCCCCTGCCTGCATTACCTGGGAAACCATAAGTGTGGGCTGGAGCCGTACCCCAAACCACACAGCTCTGGGCCCAGAGAAGGAATTCTCCAGGGAGAATCAGCTTCCTGTCTCCGCTCGGCGCTTTCCCAAGGAGCCTGGTGATGTGGCCACCTGCAGGTACTCAGAGGTTGAGGACAGTCCCCCAGGATGGGCTGGTGGGGACACAGCAGGATACAGAGCACCCCTCAGCCCTCACCAGGCAACGTTCCTGGCTTATTCAAGCACGCTCAAGCCCAGGGACTGAAGAGTGATGAAAAGTGATCATAGGGGCTGGCAAGATAGTACAGAAGGCTAGCAGGCAGCCGACGTGGGTTTGATCCCCAGCATCCCATATGGTCCCCCAAGCACCCCCAGAAGCGATTCCTGAGTCCAGAGCCAGAAATTAACCCTGAGTATCCCTGGGTGTGGCCCAGAAACAAACAAACAAACTCGTGAGGAGAGTGGCCCATGGCCTGATTTGTCTCACACAGCTGTCCTGAGCCTGGCTGGGGAGCCTGAGGAGATCACCTCCAAATCTCTCCTTTCTGGCTCAGCACTAAGGCTGCCTTGCGGGGCCCACTAGGGTTAGTTGTGTAAGTCCAAGAAGAGCCGCCTTTGCTCCCTCCAGCCCCACGTGTCTGAGATCACTCAGGGTGAGTTCAGGGAATGCTGGCTTGGGACTTGTGGTGTCTTATTTTTTTAAGCACTTCGCTTATCTTATTTTTAATTTTTGGTTTTTTGGGCCACACCTGGCCATGCTCGAGGCTCTTCCTAGCTCTGAACTCAGGGATCACTCCTGGCGGGTCTCAGGGGACCATCAGGGATGCCGGGGTGGTCAAAGCAGGCAAGCAGCCCACCTGCTGTCCTATCTCCTCAGTCTCAGAAAATTGCTTACTTTGGGGGAGCCACACACGGCTGTTCGCAGGGCTTACTCCTGGCTCAGCACTCAAGAATCATTCTGGCAGGCTCCAAGAACCATATGGGGCACCAGAGACTGAATCCCAGTGGGCCCTGGGTAAGGCAAATGCCCTCCCCACTGCGCTCTCTCTCTCTCTCTCTCTCTCTCTCTCTCTCTCTCTCTCTCTGGCCTCAGAAATGACTCGCTCTTCTGCTCATAAACTTGTTCCAACTTTTCTCTTTTTTCGGAGTGGTACTCAGGAAGGGTGGGGACACTCCTGGTGATACTCGGCCCATTGATCCTGGTCACTCAGAACGAAGGCAGGGGGATGGTAAGCCATGGTCTGTCTCCTGTGGTGTCAGGGACCACCAAGGTCCTCCCCCGCCCCGCCCAGCCATGCTCAGTTACCTGCAGAGTCAAACCTGGTCTTGCTGGTTTGGGGGTGGGGGTACAGGCAGTGCTGGGGACCAAACTAGGGGTCGGGCGCATGCCTGATAGTAGCCTCTGTGCCCCCTCTCCTGTTCCGGCACTTTTGGTCTATTTTTATACTTGTGATGTTGGAGACCAGACTTGTCTGAGCTATTCCCTCTGTGTTTCTCTCTCCCAAAGGCAGCGGCGCCCCTGGGGTCTGAGTCAGAATGCAGGGAAGGAGCAGGAGGTGATGATGCCTCCTCCCCACCCAACCCCCAGCACATCTCCCGCGCCCCAGCTCCCTGGCAGGAGAGAAGGCTGGGGTGAAGCTCTCCAGGAAACTGCAGTTTTCCAAGTGTGTTTGGGGCGCGTCTCAGCTCCACCCTTCTCTGCCAGATGCAAAACCCATTTCTGCACTCTAACATGCGTGTACCAGAACAGAGGGCCAGGGCACCCCTCCTCAGAGAACAGAGGCTCAGGAGAACCAGAGCCAGGGTGATATAGTACAGCGGTAGAGCGCTTACCTTGCACGCGGCCGACAACCCAGGTTCGATCCCCGGCATCCCATATGGTCCCCTGAGCCCTTCCAAGAGTAATTCTGGAGGGCAGAGCCAAGAGTAACCTTGTTCCAAAAACAATAAAAAGAAGCTCTTGAGAAGCGACAGACAGAAAGACCATGGTGCCGTGGAGGCCCTCCAAGTCCCAGGAAGTCATGTGAGCGTGGAGAAGAGGGGGCATTGTGCTGGGAGCGCTCCTGGCAGTGCCTGCAGGTCGGAGGCTGGGCTCTGGTGCCATATCAGAAATCTCGGGAATCGGCCCGGGGACGCCAAGAGGGAGGTGGGTGGGGGCCACGCGCCTCCTGGTTCTCAGGCCTCCGCGAGGTTGGGGCTCCTCGTCACAGCTGCCTGGCATCTGTCAGTGGGAACCTGGATTCACCCTCATCTCTCTGGCAAAGTTAGTAAAGCTTGGCACTAAGGGCTGGTGCCACCACCAGGCCACCCCAGGGTCATGTTCCTCCTTGGATCCTGGTGTGAATGGAGGTGCACAGGTCCGAACCGTACAAGTACCCCCCTCTATCCCAATCCACGGCCCTCGCCCTGTGTGGGCACGATGTAGGTCTAGATGCTGCTGCCGCCACTGCTTCCCCCCCCCCCCAGCGCCAATGCCAACCGCATGCCTGAAGGTGCTAAGCTCAGAGGGTGTAGGTGCCATGGGACCCCAGGAGAAGGTCACTCATGGAACAGATCCTGGTGAGCAGTGAGGCCGAGCACTGCCAGGTATGGCCCCCAAATCAACCAACAAAAGAAACAAACAAAACCCTATTGAGACAGCTAATAAGAGAATGGACTCTTTTTGAATGTGTCATATCTGTGTACTGGAATACTACTCACTCGTAAAAAGGAAGAACATGGATCAATCAATCGCATACACACAGGCACACACACACAGTCACATACACACAGAGCGTTACAGTAAACACACAGGCACAGTCACAAACGTACACAAATACACACAGACACACAGAGCATTATACTAAATACACACAGACACACAGTCACATACACACATAGACACACAGACACACACAGAGTGTTATACTAAACACACACAGACATACACACAGAGCGTTATACTGAACACCCCCACACACACAGTCACATACACACAGATATACACACAACACACACACAGAGCGTTATACTAAACACACACACACACACACACACAGAATGTTATACTAGGTGAACGAAGCTAGATGAACAAGACTAGGCACTATGTGACTTCATTCTCCAGACAGCTCTTGGAAGAGTTAAGCTAGACCAGTGGTTGCCTGAGGCTGGAACTGGAGTAAGACTTGCAGAGAACGAGAACTTGGTGGGGATGACAGTGTTCCCAACTTGGATTATGCTGATGATTGCACAGCTATATAAATTTACTCAGTCCTTGCAGGCATACTGAGGATGGATCGGTATGAGCTGTGTAAATTTACCTTCATAAGGAAGCATAACAATTTGTTCTTTTAAAAAAAAAAGGGATGGCACAGGATGTAAGGCACTTGTCTTGCATGCAGCCGACCCTGATTTTATCCTTAGACTCACATATGATCCCCTGAGCATGCCGGGAGTTATCCCTGAGCACAATACCATAGCAGGATATGGCCCAACCCCTTTCCCTGTCCCCCCCTTTCCCCAAAAAAGGAGTTGAGGATTGAGAGAGAGATAGCACAGGATTAAAATGCTTGCTTTCAATGAGTTCAATCTTAATTCAAATTCTGGCACCCCATATGGACCCCCTGAGCACCACCAATGTATCACTGTATCACTGTCCTCCCGTTGTTCATCGATTTGCTCGAGCGGGCCCAGTAACGTCTCCATTGGAGACTTTTGTTGTTACTGTGTTTGGCATATCGAATACTCTCGGTAGCTTGCCGGGCTCTCCGAGAGGGGCGGAGGAATCGAACTCAGGTCGGCCATGTTGGCTGCATGCAAGGCAAACGCCCTACCACTGTGCTATCGCTCCAGCTCTTTCAAGCACCACCAAGAGTGACCTAAAAGCATGGAACCAAGCCTTGAGCATGGCTGGGTGTGACAGGGTAGCCAACTTGGTGATTGTGACTGATGTTATTTTCTTCTTTAGCTTTTCTGTCTGAAATTTTCTGGGAAATGTTGGGCAATTTTTTTTTTTTAGCTTTTTGGGCCACACCTGGTGATGCACAGGAGTTACTCCTGGCTCTGCACTCAGGAATTACTCCTGGCAGTGCTGGGGGAACCAGATGGGATGCTGGGGATCAAACCTGGGTCGGCCGCATGCAAGGCAAATGCCTTATCTATTGTACCATAGCTCCAGCCCCATGGGAATTTTTTAAAGCTGGACGCAAGAAGGTAATATAGAATCTATGGGGTTTAGGAAGGTGATTTTTTTTAACCATCCAACTAGGATTTGGAAAAAAAAAAAAACACTGGCAATGATGGGGATGTGGAGAAACTGGAACTCAGACATGGCTTCTGGGAACCGGAATTGATCTGACGTTGGGGAAACTGGCGGCGTCAGCCCATGACTCGCTTGTTCCAGTCTGAGGTCTATAACCCAGTACACTTGGACACGGCCGCGAAGATAAGCGTGTTTACAGGAGCATTATTCACCGGGGCCTAAACTGGAAACAGGCCAATCATTATCAGTGAAGCGCAAAGGGAATCATAGACTCAACCCACAGGGCACCGGACCGCAGCGGAAATGCACAGACTGCACCCGGGCCGGGTGAATCCGCAAGTGAATTTCCACGGTGCTGAGCGCAGGAGAGAAGCGTGATAGCATGGTGCGATCAGATGCCATCAGGACCTTGTTCCGGCTGTCCCAAGGGTACGAACAGAAGTGCTGATGGGAAAGGGAACAGTAGAGGGACATAGGGCAAGAGGAGTGAGACGCCAGCTGTGCTTTTGGTGGTGGCGGCTTCCTCAGCGGCTTCCTCAGCGGCCGTGCCTAGGCACTGGGGCCGCTCTGGGCTGGCATCATCCCTGTCATGGTCAAAGGCTGCTAGCGCCACAGCTGGCGGTGCTGAGGGCAGGGGAGGGGCATCTGTGGTTGTAGAGGGATCAAACCCAGGCTCTCCCACGTTCAGTACTCCTGAAGCTACATCCCAGTTCCTCTATTTCTCTGGATGGTGAGTAATATCTGAAGTTCCTAAAATGCATGTTAGGGGGAAAAGCAAAATCCGGCCTGATGCTTAGAACGCACTCATCCCCCACCCACCCCCACCCCACCCCACCAGGTGTTTTGGGTTTTGCTTTTTCTGCTTGGTTTGGGGGGGGGGGTCACACCCAGCAATGCTCAGGGGTTACTCCTGGCTTTGCACCCAGGAATCACATCTTGCAGGGCTCCGGGAACCATATGGGGTGCCGCGAATTGAACCCACGTCGGCCACATGCTGTGCAAGGCAAGTGCCCTCCCCGCTGTACTATGGCTCCAGCCATGGGTGTGTTTTAGTTAGATAAAAAGTTAAGCTTCTCAGACAACCGGGAGGAAAAAGAAACGGGTTTTATCTTCACTCAAGGAGGTCACTCTCACCTTCGCCAGTACCTGTGAGGGGCTTTCCCAGGCAACACTCACCGCCCCCTCCCCGCCCCCCCCCCGCCCCCCCCCCCCCACGTATTTCTCCACCTGAACTGTCGGGAGCGGTCTCAGAGCTCATCTAGCAAAGGGAAAGCCCCTGCAAGGACATTGGAGGGCACGGCGCCGTCTGTGACTCTGCCGCCAGGCTAGCTCACGGAGCCCGCAAAAATCCTAGGAAGTTTGGCACACCATGCCCCACAACGCGATCCACCAAGAACATTCTAGCCGAGGCCTGTGTGAGACCAGGGGTCGTGCAAGACTCGGGTGAGAGGGGCGTTCCCACTCAGGGTACCGGTCCCTCCCATCACCTCGGTCTTGCGG
This sequence comes from Sorex fumeus, assembly GCF_029834395.1. Classification (NCBI taxonomy): domain Eukaryota; kingdom Metazoa; phylum Chordata; class Mammalia; order Eulipotyphla; family Soricidae; genus Sorex; species Sorex fumeus. The sequence goes on from NW_026606118.1 coordinate 57,136,530, forward strand.
GAATTGTCAGAAGAACTTTAATAAGACATAAACAAAAAGAATCTAGCAGGAACACCTTTGGCAAAAGGCAAGTGATATCTCTTGATTCCTAGGGGGGTGCTTCTGACATCCTGACATCCCCTCTACACACACTGGCAGTACGCAGACCCCCCAAATGCTCTTGCATCCACTCCATATACTTTTCTTCAGCGCTTCCCTTAGCAAACTGATACATTGTGGCTGGTGTACATGTAATTATGACACTGTGTGGGTAATTGTGACACAGTGTGGGTAGCTGTGACACTATGGGTAACTGTGACACTGTGTTGCTGTGACACTGCATTGCTGTGACACTGTATGGGTAACTGTGACACTGAATGCATCGCTGTGACACTGTGTAGGTTAACTGTGACACTGTATGTGTTGCTCTGACACTGTTTTCATTGCTGTGACACTGTTTGGGTCCTGTGACACTGTGTGGGTCACTGTGATACTGTATTGCTGTGACACTGTATGGGTAGCTGTGACACTGGACTGGTAGCTGTGACATTATATTGGTTCCTGTGACACTGTTTGGGTCTCTGTGATACTGCATGGGTTACGGTCTAAGCCTTGGGAAGCAGAGTCTCTGCCTGCTCGGTGGAAGCTGCAAGCACAGCCCACCCACACCAGGTCTCTGAGACTCCGGCTCCGCACAGCTGTGGAGCCCCAGTCAGGAGGGCTGCCTGCCCTTCCGACGCCTCTGGATCCAGAGGTTTTGGTCTCGATGGCCGGCGTCTCTGCACAGCTCAGTGTTTCTTCTTCCTCCTGCTGAATTCCCCTAAAGGTAGGTGTGTGTGTGTGTGTGTGTGTGTGTGTGTGTGTGTGTGTGTGTGTGTGTCAGTTAGAGCTGAGCTGTAAGAGGAAGTTCGATTCCAGGTAGAGCAGTCAGGCTTGCCCCAGCACGGCTAGTCCTGGCATTGTCTGTGAGCCTTCAAATGTGTGATAAAATGTGAAAAATGTGATTCTAACTCGGCAGACCCTGGCTCAGGAATGGCATGATGATAAGCACAATCTCAAGTGTTATCAGACGGAACCAAGAGTTTTGATGTGCCAACAGACCAGGGGTTAAAAAAAAAAAAAGAAAAGAAAAGAAAAAGAAAGGAAAAGGAAAATGGAAAAGGCGCCTGGTTGGGCGGGCACAGGCTGGGCAGAGCCGAGGTGGGGGAGGTGATTTCCGGCTGGAGACCCCCTGAAGCCCTCATCGAGGCAGTTTCTCCCAGCGGTCGGCATAACAGAGCCACTGGGAGTGAAGCAGGGCTCAAAGGCTGAGCAATCTCCCCCAAAGCTCTGGAACACCCAACACATTTGAGAAGGGGCCAGAACGATAGTATAGCAAATAGGTGGTCTGCCTTGCACGCAGCCAACTGAGTTTGATCCCGGGCATTCCATAAGACCCCCTGAGCACAGAGCCAGGAGTAATTTCTGAGCACAGAGCCAGGAGTAACCCCTGAGCATTGCTGAGTGTGACCTAAAAAAATTACACACAAAAATAAATTAAATTTTAAAAGAATAAATAAATTTGATTAAAATGCTGCATTGAAGCAAAACACAATAAGGAATCTAGAGTGACGGCTCAGCTGTCAAGACCCCGAATATGACCCCTGGAGCCACCCACAGTCACCAAGTCTGGTTCCTGCAGCTCTGCTGACTGGGGGGACTTCACAGAGTATGCTCTGGGGGGCACAGACCGGTGACCCCACATCCAGCGTGGCTAGAAGTTGACCCCCTACCCCCAGCGAGTATCACAACCCAAGTGTGTGGGAACTGGCCCACACAACCCCCAAAGGGAAGGGCGGGGAGAGAGGTGGTAAAACAAATAAAGAAACGGGGTTGGCACGGCTGTGGGAAAACAGGCTCCCAGCTGTGGGAGCACTGGTGGCAGTGACGGGGACCACCCCTCTGACGGGCAACCTGGCAGCGGTCGTTGCTTTCGAAATTAAAAATGCTCACGGCCTTTGACCCGGCAATTCTACTCCCTGGCATTTTTCCTGCCGATCCACTCCCACAAGTACCAAGTGACGTGTGAACCAGGATATTCGTTTCCAGTATTGTTTATAATAATAAAGGCCTGGAAACAGCCCCACTCTCTCAAAGCACGGGGCGGGGGGCTGTGGGCAAAACCACCTTGGAGGCTCCCGTGTCCTCGCACAAGGCCACAGCAGGTGCCGGGAGGCAGGCGGTGCTCTGCATCCCGACCCTCCGGGAGGAAACTGAGTCAGTGAGCCCTCCGCTGGCTCCAAGGGGAAGAAGCGGGTTGTAACTGAGCAGGGAGCTACACTCTAGCACAGCCTTCTCCAGCCGCTCTCCACCTGCTCTCGGGCACCTGTCCTCTGGCCAGGTGGCAGAGCAGCTGTTAGAACCAAGACCATCAACAGACCTGCAGTTTTCTTTCCTTTTTCTTTTTTTTTTCTTTTTGAGTCACACCTGGCAATGCACAGAAGTTACTCCTGGCTCATGCACTCAGGAATGACTCCTGGTGGTGCTCAGGGGACCATATGGGATGCTGGGAATCAAACCCGGGTCAGCCGCGTGCAAGGCAAATGCCCTACCCGCTGTGCTATCGATCCAGTCCCTCTTTTTCTTTTCTTTTTTTTTTTTGCTTTTTGGGTCACACCCAGCAATGCACAGGGGTGACTCCTGGTTCATGCACTCAGGAATGACTCCTGGCGGTGCTTGGGGGACCATATGGGATGCTGGGAATCGAACCCAGGTCAACCGCGTGCAAGGCAAACGCCCTCCCCGCTGTGCTATCGCTCCAGCCCCCAGACCTGTAGTTTTCAACCTGGACACCTTCAGGCTGCTGCAGACCGTTACAGGGGGTTGAAGACCATTGCTCCTGCCACCAGCATTCTGCCACCAATGTCTGCAGCTCTCGATTGGGGCGGAGGAGGGGTGCACACTAGGCAGTGCCAGGGCTTATTCCTGTCTCTGCTGCACTCAGGGGACCCTAGGGGATCCCGGGGATGGAACCTGGGTCGGCAGGACCTGCTGCACTATTGCCTTCGCCCCAGGTGTCTGCCACTCTTGACTGCTCCATTTCACAACATCTGGAAAGGCAAAACAATCAGATCCCTTTTTTCACGCTGGAGTTGTGAAGAAGACCGAGACCAGTCCTGGGCGTCCACATGCTGAGTGTTTTCCAGCCAAGTGGCTCCGTGATAGTGGCAGAAGGTGGAGCATGGGGGCGGGTGGGAGGATGTCACCGGGTGGGGACCCGCCCGTGGGCTTCAGGCTCTGCTGGGCGGGGGGGGGGGGGGGGGGGGGGGGCTCGCCAGAAACTGGTACCTCAGTACCTCTGATAAAAGGGAAGTGAACATTGGCTGGAGCGACCAATGGAAAACGCTCACGTTTCTGTTTGAATTGGTTCACAGCTTCTTGTTTTATTGGGGAGGAAAAATCAAACTTAGCAAACAGCCGCAAGAAGAGAAGCAACCTCTTAAACGCGCCACCCAGACTCACTGGTTCTTACTGAACTTGACTGTGTTTTCTAATTGTGTCCGTATCATACACCTCCTGGAAACAGGAATTAACGAGACAAAAGTGAAATCAGCGTTTTCTACTTTAGAAATTCTGGGCTGAAACTGATGCTCAGTGCTCAAGTCTCCTGAAGGGGGGCCCGACTGCTTAGCTGTTTCCGGGAGCGGGTCTTGCGCCATTCACCCAGGGAACAGATGCTTCCGTCTCTGGAGCAGGGGCCTGTACTTAGGGTCTTGGAAGCTTCCGGAACCCTAGAGTGGGTGCAGAAGTTGCCTCGCCCTGCTGAGGGAGGGGGAGCCAGGGCAGGGCTGATGGGAGTCCCAGGGCCGTGATCCCCAGGAGGAGATGACAACTTTGCTACTAAGGGTGTTGTTCACACCTGAAGCTCACCCGGCCCCAGCACTGCCAGCAGGTCCTCCCTGCCCTGTCTGCTCCCCACCCAGGCCCTGTGTCCCAGAGCTCACAGCTGAGTTAGAGAGAGAGACCAGAGACCAGCCTCAACACATGGGGAACGGGCACTTTCCTGCTGCCTCTGCCGGCATCGTCTCCCCAAGAACTTGCTATGAATTCCAACATCTGGCACCGTCCCCTGCACCCTCTGATGATCAGCCTAGTTTCCCTCGGCATTTGTAAACGTCTCCATCTTTTATCTTGTGCCACTCCTGACTGCCCTGTGATTCCTGTGTGGACAGGACTGTGTCCCCTCAGACTGGGTCCCCTGAGGACAGGGCTGAGTCCCCTCTGACTGAGGCTCCCTGAGAACGGGGCTGTGTCCCCTCAGACTGGGGCTCCCTGAGGCAAGCCTGTGTCCCCTCTGACTGAGGCTCCCTGAGACAGGCCTGTGTCCCCTCAGACTGGGGCTCCCTGAGGCAAGCCTGTGTCCCCTCTGACTGAGGCTCCCTGAGACAGGCCTGTGTCCCCTCAGACTGGGGTTCCCTGAGGCAAGCCTGTGTCCCCTCTGACTGAGGCTCCCTGAGACAGGCCTGTGTCCCCTCAGACTGGGGCTCCCTGAGACCACACTTTGTGTCCCCTCCACCTGGGCCCAGGGGAACCCTAGCTGAGCACTGTCCCCTGCAGTCCCAGGTCCAGCCCCATTTCCACACCCGAAGGAGGCGGGTGAACCCTGCGGCCCGGGGCAGTCCTGAGGGAGGCAGGAGGCTGCGGCTGACAGCAGCGGCCTGGGGCAGGACCATTGCGTAACCGCGGCCTGGCTGGAGGTTTCTGATGATTCAGCATTGGGGCTGTAGACCGGGACTCCTGGACTCAGGGGTGGAAGCCTGGGCCCCCTCCTGGGGATTCCTGTCCCATAGCCCTGACACCCAGGGACCGGGACGGTCTCTCCTGGCTGTCCTAGAGCGTCCCTGCAGGGACAGCCTGGCCTGTGGGCAGGTGCCTCACCGAGCGGGGCTTCTAACCCACCCACAGGACCAGCTGAGTTGCGGTTCCTGCCAGCCCGTTGTCGTTGCTGTTGTCATTATTGGGGGCATCAAGTCCTAGTGCAAGGTTGTAGCCAAAAGAAAGGGAACCGGGTGGCCAGTTAAGGCCTGGGGGGCTGGGGGGCTGAGTTGGCAATTCTTTCACAAACCACTAGATGTCACTTCCATTTAAAGGAACCCACTAGCTGGCACTTTCCCCAGGAGGTCCCCCCAGGCCTTCTCCAAGTCTTAAAGACATACAGGCCGGTCCCAGGAGAAAACTTTGCTTTCCCCTGAGAACAAAGCCCCTGGAAACCTAACCAGAGATGTGTCCAATCTGAGCAGAAGAGGAGCTTCAAATGCACACACACACACACACACACACACACACACACACACACACACACCTGCAAAAAGCCAGAGGGGCAGAACCCCACCCCAGTCCCCCCACTCGCTCCAGCTCTGGAATGACATTTTCTGAAACCAAAAATGAATCTCACAGGCAGGTAATGTGGCTGTCTGTAGGGGGGACCTTCCCTCAAAGATCCAACTCAGTCATGAATCCTGGGTTCAACCCCAGCTCTACCCCAGGCTTCAAATTCACCAGGAGTTTCCAGGTGGGGGCCTGGAAGGAGAACCCCCAACTGTGTGTTTCCCTACACCTCCAGCTCACCCTCATGTTCAGTCAACAACTCTTGCTTGACTGATGTTGGTCATTTCCCAAGTGTCTCTCTTCCCTAGACCCCAGCAACCCCTGTGAGGCCAGAGAAACTTGAGCCCCATTTTACAGATGAAGAGACAGAGGCCCGACAGGGAGGCTCATGAGAAAGTCCTCATCTCATCACCTCTAGTCAGACCCTTGACAGAGAAAACGCTGACGCCAGCACTGGGTTTAGCTCCAGCTCAGGTGGCTGCTGACAAGGGCCTTCTCCGTGGCTCATTAACCGAGATTGGACAGGCTGGCTCTGACCCCAACGTGTCCAAACTCGGTTACATGCTAGACTCACCGGTGGAAGCTTCCAGTCTTCCGATTTCCCAGGTCAGCCCCCCCACCCCCACCCCAGGCCAACCAATTCCCTCAGTGGGAGAGCCTGAGTGAGCCCCAACCTCAGTGTGCTCAGATGGCCAGGTGGTTCCAAGGAACATCCAGGCTCAGAGGCCGCGGCCTGACCACAGGGGCCCTAGACCACAGCCCCGGCCACTGAGGCTTTGCCTGTGGGCCTGATGCTCTGAGGAACACAGGCCGTGGTGGTGCCGTACTAATGATTGGGCTCAGATTTCCAAAGTGGATCCTAGATCATAATGGTTCACACAGCCACTGGCACAGGACGGTCACTTTCCTACAGAGGTGACACTGAGGCAGCGAAAGGGAGTGACCTGCCAGGTTCCATCTCCTCTGCCAGCAAAGTCAGGCCCAACACCCATGTCCTGAGTTCTCAGACAAATGCTTCAGCCTGGCCTGGAAGCCTCAGAGTACATCACTTCTTTGGTGCTCTTAGCATCACACCAAGAAAATGGGTCCCCGGGGCTGGAGCTATAGTCCAGCGGGTAGAGTGTTTGCCTTGCACATGGGCGACCCAAGTTTGATCCCCAGCATCCCTGTATGGTCCCCTGAGCACCGCCAGGAGTAATTCCTGAGTGCAAAGTAACCCCTGAGCATCACTGGGTGTGACCCCCCCCAAAATAAAACAAAACAAAAATAACAAAACAAACAAAAACAAGAAAATGGGTCCCAGCCAGCATCCACCCTGGCCACCGACCTGCTGTAAACAGGCCCAATCCTTCATCTCTACCCCCTTCATCACCAACCTGAATCGAGGCCTCTGACTCTCCCCAACAATGGCCACTGCCCCCCACAACAGGGAAGGTGCAGGCAGCCCAGCCACACATCACTACGTTTCCTGCACGCTCAGGATGACAGGCACGAATGAAACAAATGCAGCCAGGTACCTGGCAAGATGTTGCTCGGTTTTGCTTTTGTTTTCATTTCTTTCTTCTTCTTTTTTTTTCTTCAGGGCTGAGGATCGAACCTGGGACCTCACACATACAAGTGGGTGCTCCACTGCTAAGCCACATAAAAATCTCCAGGAGTTCTCTGTCAGCTCCCAGGGCAGATCAAAAGGTTTCCCTCATTAAAAACCTTGGGGCTGGGAGGCTGACTCACAGGGCTGGAGCATGCGGCTGGCCTGGGGTGACTCGGGGCTCCAAGCACTGCCAGATCCAAGCACTGAGCTCTCCGGCCAGATTTGGCCAAACAGAGTATCTCTGGGAGGGACCCCGAGCCCCTGAGCACTATTGCAGAAACCCGCAAATGACAAATACTAGACAGAGGGCCAGAGAGATAAGGCACAAGCCGTGCATGTGGCTGGCCCTGGTTGTAACCCCAGCACCACAGGGTCCCTCCGAGCACTGACGGGGAGCAGGGTGATCCCCGACACTACAGGCCCAAGGATGCTCACTGACCCGGAAATGCAGGAGCAGCCCCCTGGGGATTCTGTGTACTGTTTGGGAGACCCTCCCCTCCAAGCCGGTGCCCTCCCCACACTTCTCTGCTCTCTCCCTCTTAGACACAAGCTTGACTCACCTGTGTGAGCTACACGCACACAACACTCATGCATACACATGCACTCTCACACATGCACTGACACGCATGCTCAGGCACACACATACACTCAAACGCCCACACACACACTCGCACACACATACACTCATGCAATGTTCATCATACACATGCTCAGGCTCACACACACTCTCACGCACATCGTGCACACACATGTTTACACATATGCATTCATATGCTCATGTACACACTCTCTTTCATACACACACACATGCACACGCACACACACACACACACACACACACACACACTCTCATGCCCCACTTTGCTCCTGCTCTCTGGTTTTCCAGACCGGAAGGCCCTTCCTCGTCCCCATACTTTCTCTGTGATCCTCCAGGTGGCCCAGAGGGCCCCACAATCACCTGTCTCACTGTCCAAGCCCCTCTGACCCAGCCCAGCCTCATTTTCCTTCTCAGCGGGAGGGGGCGGGGGTGTCCAGGCGAGCCCACTGTTGAAGAGGAAGGTCACATGGCAGGGTGTGACCTCACATTCACTCTCCCACACCCCATGCGTGTTTCTAGAGAAGAATCCGGGAGCTGGAGTGATAGCACAGTGAGTAGGGTGTTTGTCTTGCACGCAGCCGACCCGGGTTCGATTCCCAGCATCCCATAGGGTCCCCTGAGCACCGCCAGGGGTAATTGATGAGTGCATGAGCCAGGAGTAACCCTTGAGCATCACCGGATGTGACCCAAAAAGCAAAATAAATAAATAGAGAAGAATCCACTTCCAGCTCACCGGCTGTGCGGGCCCCAGGAACAGGAGCACAGAACCACTCCTGCTCCAGTCGGGAGGAGTCAGCTCCTGGCACAGAGACACCCGCCATCACAGGAAATACCTGAGCCCGTCGGCTTTGTCCCTGTCATCTCGCCACCCAGCCTGCTAACTCTGGCCCAGAGAAGCCAAAGGCCTGCTTAGGACTGGGAGCAAGCCTTCGCGCCAGTTGTGTCAGGCCCTGGGAATGCCTCCCTATAACCTCAGAGCCCCGGGAGGCTCACTTTTGGCTCAGCTCTTCTGAGACACTGGGACTGAACCCCACAGTACATAGCTAGAACTCTCCAGGAGGTTCTAGAAAAAATGGTATATGTGTGGGTCACACCTAACATCTCCTTCCTAGAACCCCCTCCCTCTAGGTGGTGACTGCTGTGTCCTCGGGAAGGGGCTCTGGGCACTTTGGGGAGGTGCCCTGTGAGAGGGCATGCATTTCCAGCAAGGCTGTGCCCTGAGTGCATATTGGAGGTTCTAACCCTGGCCGCTTGTGGGGGAATCATGTGCCCCTCAGAGCACCCTTGAGGTGGGTGTGGGTGGAAACTCAGGTCCCCCCTCAGTTCCCACAGACAGCGATTTCTTCTGCTTATTTTCATGAGGAAGTAACACTCCCACCCTTGCCTCGTTGCAAGACCACCATGCCACACTTTTAAGCCTCGAGAGCTGGGGCAAAAGCAGAGAGTAGGAGGTTCTTCACAAGGAAGAACTTCCAGACGTGCGGGCTTCCGGTCCCCACGGGAACTGGAAGACAAAACCACACAATCTCCCTTCTGGAAATCTCCACGATGCAAGAAAGATGCTCCTCAGAGATTGAGTCTGGCTTTGCTGGACGTCAGGGTCCTTTTATTAGTAGCATTCAAAGGACAGAGAACGTGACCTCTCTTGGAGTAGGGGTGGGGGGCAGCATTGATCGAGTTCCCAGTGCTGAATGATAGAGAGCTGAAAGCGTCCAGGGCCTCGGCCCCCCTCCTCCATTGTCCCCGGCTCCCCTTAATGAAGGCTCAAACCAGAGCAGCCAATGAGGCTTGGAAAATCCGCCTGTTGTGTGAGGGGATTTTCCATAAATCTCCCTCATTCAGGAGGCGACAGCCCCGTGCCCTGTGGATGGAGGGCAGCAGCTTTGGGGACCCTCATTAGGAACAGGTGCTCTCTGGAGGCCCCTGCTCTCCTCCCAGCCTCTTGCTCCCAGGGGTGCATCCAGCCTCTCCTGAGTCATCCCCTGGGAAAATTGCTTTGGGGTCCCCAGGGGTGCTGGGCATCACTTTATCACTCGTTCAAGTCCCCCTCGCCTGTCCAATGCGGGAGTGTGACAGCCACTGGCCATGTTGGCTATTAAAATTAGGTTTTACCTGTTGGGTTACTCAGATGCACTTTTATTTATTTATTTATTGCTTTTTGGGTCACACCCAGCGATGCTCAGGGGTTATTCCTGGCGGTGTTGGGGGACCATGTGGAATGCTGGAATCGAATCCGGGTTGGCCGCATGCAAGGCAAAGGCCCTACCCGCTGTGCTATCGCTCCAGCCCCTCAGATGCACGGTTTAAGTGTTCAGGACAGGTGGCTGCTGAATTGGCCCTGGAGATCCAGAACATTCTATTAGATGGTGCTGCTCACCAGCCGCAATGCGTCTGAGCAAGCCTTCCCAGCATGAGGCAATCTGGCAGGACGAGGCGCTCAGGAGGCCCAGCAGCTCAGGGACCCCCCACCCAGGGAGAATTCCCAGCCCAAAGAGGGTTAAATCCATCCTCAGGTCGCTCCATTCCCCTGAGCAGGTGAGGAGGAAAGAGTCCAGCTGTCACTTAGCTGGCTCATTAGTGATGTCTTGGGGCCTTGTCCTCCCCTGGGCTACTTATTAACCGGCCTCAGGTGTGAGAGCGCGTGTGGCCAGGGCCCCACCCCCCACTCAGTTGCCCGGCCAGCTGGACATCCCGGTCCCCACCCACCCGAAACGGAGGGCCACCTGGAGACAGCCCCGGCCCCCAGAAGCACCCTGCCACAGACCCCCCACTCCGAAGCAAGTTTGATCAAATGAACTGTCAGCTTGGGGGGCAGGGCAACTAACTAGCAAAGCTGCCCACCACTTGCAGCGTTAACTCAGAAAACTGACCAATCTGGAGGGAGGGGCCCACCCCGGCAGAATCCTCAGGGGAACGGTCTCATTTCCGGGCACCCCACCCCTACTCCCAAACCCGGATCACGGCCTCTGGTCGCCTCAGCAGGAATTTTCCACATTTGCTGGGATTTCTGTTTGCCTTCCCATTAGCTTAACAAGCCTCGGTGGAAGATGACTAAGGTAATTAGCGGAGGCTAAGCACCGGGCAGAGAGGCCAGGGGCAGAAGCTGGTGCAGGACCCGAGGACATGATTCAGCCATAAAGGGCATGGACAAAGGGCACAGGCCAGGCCAGGGTACCTCAGGCCAGAGGGGAGAGACCCCAGGAACACAGAGAGAAGGTCTGGCTTCTGCCTGATTAGCACCCAGAGTCCTGACACCACAGACTCACCACGCCGTCCCCAGGGACCCAGGATTTCCCCAGTATCGACAAGGGAGTAGGAGTGCCATGAAGACAGATCTCCACCTGCACCTGGAGGGCGAGCAGGACCCCCCCTCCCTGCCTGATCCTTCTCAAGTCCCCACGTGGACCAAGTCCTGGATGGGTTCCCCCATATCGATACACCTGTTTGTTTATAAATAATCCCCACCTGCAAGACTTACAACATGTTTTGTTTGTTTGGGGGACCACATCCAGGGATGCTCCGGACTCTGCACTCAGGAATCACTCCTGGTGGTGCTCGGGGGACCTTGTGTGGTTGGACCCAAAATACAAGGCAAACACTTTCCTCGCTGCACTATATTCTCCAGCCCCTAAATCATGCACATTCTTTTAAATGACACAAAAATAGACCTTTTAAAGAAGTCTAACTGGGTTGGGTGGGGGTGGGGGAGGTGGGGAATGGATGTTCCCAGAGTCTTCCGAATGAGGGAAGGGGGTATACTGAAGACCCCAGCTTCTCGGTGTGGGGTGCACGGTCTAAGCCAGCTCACTGCAGCGCCAACCCTGTGTTTGCAGATTCAACATCAGCTGGTCCTCCCAGGTTCGTGCTGAGATTAGTGGCACTCTGGAAATTAGTTTGAACTTGAGCTGACCCTTGTGCTGGGGGAGAATGGAGGCAGAGCTGGTGATGTCAGCTGACAACGGGCACCCCCCACCCCCAATCATGACTTTGCTGCCATTCCTCCCTCTTTGGGGAGTGCCCAACCCCTTCTACTACTCTGACAGCTCCTCATCCTTCCAGACTCCAAATCTGGCAGGGATGTAACTCATGACATAAAGCACAAGCCTTGTATGCTGAATCCCTGAGTTCAGGGTCTGGAGCGACAGCACAGCGGGGAGGGCGTTTGCCTTGCATGCAGCCCACCCGGGTTCGATTCCCAGCATCCCATATGGTCCCCCGAGCACCGCCACGAGTAATTCCTGAGTGCATGAGCCAGGAGGAACCCCTGTGCATCATCGCGTGTGACCCAAAAAGCAAAAATAAAGAAATAAAAATAAAATAATAAAACCCTAAATTCAGCTCCCAGTACCTCATGGTCACCCCCCAGAAACCAGGGCGTGGGTCTGGTAGCACTAGTTATAACCCCCCAAACAATTTTAAAATAAAACTCTAAAATCTTCATCACTTACCCTGAGTCTCTAGCTGCTCGAATGTCCCCTTTCTTTTTGTGTGTATGGTGTGTGTGTGTGTGTGTGTGTGTGTGTGTGTGTGTGTGTGTGTAGGATGTGGGGGCAACACCCAGCAGTGCTCAGGGCTTATTCCTGGCTCTGTATTCAGGAATTACTCCTGGTGGTGCCCCGGGGGGACCATCTGGGGTACCGAGATCGAACCCGAGTCAGCTGCATGCAAGACAAATGCCCTATCGCTATACTACCAGCCCTCAGTGTCCCCATTCTGAGTTCCATAACCCATACCCAGGCTGGAGCTTCCATCCGGGCATTTACTCCTCTGTGCCCACTCCCTCACTGGATGGTGAGTTCCTCAGGTCATGAGCCACTACATATCTACACCCTTGTCCCCCAAGTTACCAGTATCTGCAGGTACCCACAGAGCCATCCTACCCCCGTGCCCACTGGCGCCTGCCATTCTTGGCATCACATGTAGGACAGACGAAGAGTGCCAAGGAGTCCACACAACTCCCCCTACCCCCAAGTCCCCTCAACCAGTAGCTATGTAACTTGCTGCGGGATTCCTTGCTCCATAGTTGGTCAGATCGGGGAGAACATGGTCCAGCTCCCCTGAGGTTTCCAGCATGTGGGAGCCCCGTCGCCCGCTCCGTCCCTGCCGACGAGTGCACGTCTATTGGCACCTTCCTTCCCCCGCCTGGCCCTCCATGCCTGACTGGTGTTTCATAGGATCACCGTCTCTCTGCAGTAGTCACCTAGGTGATGCCCAGGTGCTTTTCGAAGGCACTAGCATCAGTGAGATCTCCGTCATGAGGCTGTACCCAGTGACCACTAGATCCCAGCATTGAGGCTTCCAAGAGCAGCATCTTCCTGAGGAGCGCGGCTGAGCCAGGCTTTCGGGGAGAGCATGGGGGCAGGGTGGGCCAGGCAGATGGCAGCGGACGTGGAATTTCCAGGCACAAGAAAGGCATGAGAAAAGGTAGGGAGGCTGGAGGGAAAGTGATCAAAGCTTGCAGTCATGAGGCAGCCCAGACCGCCGAGTGTTCCCCTTTCCATGCTGACTTCCCTTCCCAGAGGCTGCCCTACTCCAGCCCGGAGCAGAACCTGAGTAGAACTGGAGCTTGGCCTCTTGGTGGGGGCAGGGGGTTCTCAGAAACTCCATGCCCTGGCCGAGAAGCAAGCCTCCTCCTGGCCCCAGCCCTTCCAAGCACGCCTCATTAATGGGGCTTTCTCAGGACAGAGCAGGGGATTAGGCCACTTGGGAGAAAGCTGCTACCCACCCCCCTCCCCTGCCTGCCCGCCGCTCCCCCCATTCTAGAGGAGGGAGGGGGGCTCTCAGGGGCTCCACAGAGCGGTGGGTACGATTAGAAGCAGGCAGGATGGCATCTCAGCACGCCCTGAATGGGTTCTGCGTCCTCCTCCTCATCCACCCTGGCCTCTGGGGAGCCCGTGGAAACTAGCAGCCAGCCAGGCTGTGATGGTGTCACTGTGGCGGGGACATTCCTCCAAGCCTCTGCCCTCGGCCAGAGAAGGGCCTCTGGCTGGTTGCAAGGCAACTGACCAAGTCCCCACCCCTTTGCACTGAGCCCAGAGACAGAGTCCAGCCTGGCTGCGCCACACGGAGGGGCCCTGAGTGAGTCCCCCATTGGGTTCCTCCAGCGGGCTGAGGGAAGGGCTGGAGATCAGACTGTGATCCTTTGACCTCTGCTGTTTCATATTCTAAGTTAGTCTTACTTTGTTTTGTTTTGTTTTATTTTGTTTTCGGGTCACACCCAGAGATGCTCCGGGGTTGGCTACTCCTGGCTCTGCATTCAGGAATTAGTCCTGGTGTTGCTCAGGGGACCAGATGGGATGCTGGGGATCGAGCCCAGGTTGGCCGTGTGCAAGGCAAATGCCCTTTCCACTGTACTATTGCTCCAGCCCCAGTCAGGCTTACTTTTTGCCTCCAAGATCCTTCAGCTCAAAGATTCAAGGCTGCTGACCCGCATGCCTCTGACTGGGCTGCTGGGGGTCCCACACTGGAGTCGCTATGCAGCTGGGAAAAGGGCCAGTAGGGAAAGAGAAGGTTACCAACTATCAGTCCACCAGAAGGGGGACTCCAGCATCTGAACTCTCAGCCTAGGGCCAGAGCCATAATACAGAGAGTAGAACATTTGCCTTGCACGCAGCTAACCTGGATTCAATCCCCAGCACCTAATATGGTCCCCGGAGCCCACCAGGACTGATCCCTGAGTGCAGAGCCAGGAGTAAGCACTGAGCACTGCCGGGCATGGCCCCCAAATAAAAACAAACAAACTCTCAGCCTAACTTGACATGCCAAGATGGTGTCCTGCTTCTCAACTCACATGTTTTTCAGGCCATACCCAGGATCTCAGTTCCGACACAGCTGAAAAGGCTGCGGGGTGCCCCTGGTGCCAGTTTTCTTAAAATTCTCCATCAAGCCGGTCAGCAGCCAGCTTGGCCAACAGAAATAAGCTGCCTAGCGATCTGCAATTACAAAACCAGATCAAAAGGGACAGTGAGCTTCATCAAGGCTTTCCATTTGCAGTATAATCACCTCAAACCCAATGTGCAGATTTTCAAATTACAGCCAAACAGACCCCACAAAGAACTGGCAGTGCTGGTGATGTTTGTGGCACAGAACATCCTAAATTAAGTGCCCTTGAATTCTAGGAGGGAAAGAGAAGCATGAGAGGAGTCTTTGCTTTATTACAGACGGGTCACGGCTGCCCAAAACAATGAGGTCAGTTTCCTCAGGAGCCGACAGTCTTTGCTTCTCCAATCACAGTCGTGAGTTCAGATCTTAAATGGCATTTGCAAGGCTTTGATCTCGTTGAGAAATAAGAATGCCAGCCATCCATCAAGTTGGTTAGAACGTCTTTGAACTTCTGCACCACCACGCTAGAGTCTTTTGCCAAATATATACAGTGACTGATAACCAAGACTGTAAACGCACAGCACAGGAACTGTAAAGTTAAGGGAGCTTTGCAGCGTTGCATGTGAGTGCAACGCAGATATCTCCGGACGAGACAGAAGAAACCTCTGGAACGATGCCCAAACTGTCCATGGAAGCAGGACTCCGTGTCTCATTAAGGCCACCAAGAGATCTGTTGTCACTTTGACATTATCCCTTTGGGAAGATGAAGAGGAGAAACAAGGCGGTGATTCAGACTCAGGGCATGAAGGACAACAGCAAGAGACGAGCTGTCGCAAAATGCCACGGGGATGAAATGCTCCCCAAAGGCAACAAAGAGAAGTTTGAGGAAGTGCTCAAAGAACAAAAGAAGAAAGAAGAAATCAAGGTGCACTTCCTGGCCACTCCCTTGATTCACAACCCCCAATAATTTTGTCATTGCTGTTGTTACTGATGACCAGGGATGTCACAGTTGATTGCAGTGTCTTGATACTTGCAGTGACCAAGGATCGCAGCCTTTCCTGTGGTCTCGGGGATTCCCAAGTCACATCACTGCTGGACTCATGCTCAGCTCTGGGGAGGTGGAGCCAGGAATCCGCCTCAAGACCTTAGGCTGACAAGGCAGGCACTTTGCCGCGGAATTAACCCTGTTCCTCTGCCAGGCCCTTAAGATGCTTCAAAAAAACAGAAAGGCAATTAGAAATGAGAGGTTTGATGTCAAGATTCCTGAGCCTTTTCACCCCCTTCTCAACATCTACCCATTTGTACAAAGGTTTCTGCGGGGAAGGAACAATGATCCTTCCGCTTGCCGAACCGCATCACTCAGCACCTCCAGAGATCAATCCATTGGTGTGCGCGAGTGTGGGAAAGAGTTCCCAGTCTCTGACATAGGAATTCACACTGTCCATCTCAGAGCGGCTCCAGATCCTTTAGCAGGAGTGAAGCTCTTTCCCCAAGACCCAGCTCTGCATAAAACACACAAAGGTGGTGTCTGCTAAGACGCTGAACTCACCCCCTGCCCAACACTGAGCCCTGCAATGTTGCAGAAGGAATTCCAGGCTCAGCTTCCAGAAACACTTCGCGGGAGCAGCAATACACAAATTCCACCGAGAATTCAGTGTGCAGGATCGCATGCCAGGAGCAGAAATCGCAACAGTGGAAAGAAAGAGGAGGATCCTGAAAATGGTGACGATGGGCGGGACGAACGGAGAGGGGGTGAGTGGGATGCACCCCGCACCTCCAGGAAGAATGACTAGGAGGCAGCTCTAGCTGCTGGGCTGCGTGTGGAAAAGGAGACCCGCACCAAAAGCCAAAGCTGCAGCCATCAGCCGGGTTGTTAGACTTCCAAAAAATTGCATGGCCCAAATGAGGGAAGAGCCCTGGAAAGGCCCCAGAGAGGAAAGATACTGGAATTGACAGTGATGAGGAGCCCAGGGGCCAGTTATCGGCCTCTTCAGTCCATCAAAAAACTCATAAAAGTCTGGGACAGGAGAGAGAGTGCAATAGGCTGACACAGAGGCTTGGCATGTGGGAGTTCCAGGTTTGCTTCCCAGCACCGCACGATTTTCCCAAACACCAAGCTGAAAGCAGCCCCTGAACATCATAGAGGTGGCCCAAGAACACAAGCACAAAGTGGATTCTCTCAGGAACACTGTAACTATTTCTATATCACCTAAATATTCATTCCCCAGTGCGCATAATTTGCTATTCTATTTTAAAAGGCAAAATCAGCGAATGCAACATGAAGAGTGGGGGTAGGGCAAGCCCTTGGCGGTGCTGGGGGACCCTGCGATCCCGGGATCTCATCCTGACCGGCTCCTGCATGCACAGCATCGCTTGGCCACGGAGACAGCCCTCTCGACCAGGAAGGATGCTGTGACTGGTGGGGCAGAGGTTGGGGCTCTCCTGGGCAGCGCCCCACAGTGCAGAGCCTGGACGGGCGGCAGCGGCGGTGGCTCTGAGGGCCCAGCTCCCAGTGGGGCTCGTGTTTCGTGTCTCCAGGTCCAGGTGAAGGAAGAAATCCACTTGGTGACCGTCGTTGACCGTATCGATAAGGAGGTGGCGATCACTCTGCAAGGCACGCTCTTTAAGACCCCTCTGGGACCAGTCCATATCAATTGAACCTTTGAGGGTGAGTTCTCTGGTGTCCCTCCCAGCCCTTCCCAGCTGAGCTGGACATGCATCCGGGGACCTGGGGAAGCTGCCCTTTCCCTTGGAAGGAACCTCTGGGAGGGCCAGGAAGGCGGCCCCAAGAGCTGAGTACAGGTTGTGTGCACAAGCCGCGTGCATCTGATCCTGAGCACCCCAGGGTCCCTTCAGCACCGCTTGGAGCAGCCCATGAGCACTGAGACAGGAGTAACCCCTGAGCATCACCTGGTGTGACCCAAAAATAAACCAATAAATCCAGAGTCTGTTGAGAAGACTAGCCTGGCTGTCTCTCTCAGGCCCAAGCTTTAAAAAGGGGGAAAAAAATGAACAAGAGCAGAATCTGCAGTGGCAAGAAAGACGGACCATGAAGGACGTGGGAAGAAGAAAATCCAAATGAATCCATTTTCCAATTTCACCAAAATAGAAAAAAAATAAAAGGAAGAATCAGAAGAACTTTGTGATGAGATAGAACCATGATGTCCTGTTCCCATCCTAAGTGTTCCTTTTTTAAAAGAAAAAAAAAGAAAGGAGAAAGAAAGCAGTGATCACTGTGAGTGCTTCTCTTTTTCAGCACTTCTGAGAAAGAAAAAAAAAAGAATGAAGTGACTTCCAGACGTGCCTTCCATTCCAGGGAGAATGCTCGATGTGCCGTTACTCTGAAAATTATTGAATTGAGGCAGTCGGATTACATTTAAAGCGTCCCTTTGGGGTCCTGAGGACAGCTCTAAGGCTAAAAGCCCCTGCCTAGAGAGGACAAGGTCCTGAGGTCAAACCCCAGAGTTACTACGTGTACTCAAGGACTCAGGACAGTCCAGTATTTGTGATCCCTGATGAGAAGGGCCAGGAAGGGAACTCCAGGGCTTCAAAAGTGTCCGGAGTAAGTGTGATACGGTGCACTTAATTGACTGCTTGGTATAGGGACCCTGGCTGGGGAATGGTACAAGTCCAGAAACACAGCAAATAAACAAAAAGAGGCTGGTGCATTAGTGACACAGGGAGGGCATTTGCCTTGCATGTGGCCAACATGGGGTCGATCCCTGGCATCCCATATGGTCCCCTGAGCACTGTGAAGAGTGATGGAGTGATTCCTGAGTGCAAAGTCAGGAGTAACCCCCTGAGTATTGCCACGTGTGGCAAAAAAAAAAAAAACCCACACGCACCACAAACAAGCAAAAATAAACAACCAATAAGTAAACATTTGGCCAGGTTCTCGGGCAGAGGAGCCTTCTCAGGGCTGGATTGTGAATCTACCTAACTCAGTAGTGGTAGGTCCACAAGGCCAGGCCACCTCTGGCCTTGTTCCATGGGGAACAAGTCTCAGGAATGACAGATGATTACGGAGGGAGTCACTGCTTTCTCTTCTGCAGTGTGTCAGTCCTGCATGACAGCCTGGGTACTCTGATCTCAGCAAACCCAAAAGCCCTCAAGATGGGACACGACCTTTGGTAGAAGAGAATTAAATTTTACAGAAATATCTTCAGGCAGCTGAGAGGTCCTAGGAACCTGGCCTGGCCCTAGGAAACCAAGCTCAGCTCGTAGCCCACCTAGCCACAGCCCAGGACAGATCCATGAGGCTTTCCCAGTGCCTTTGAGTCTGGGTGCTCCTTACCACTGCTATAGTCCTCTCTGTGCCAGAAAATCAGCTGAGGAGCTGGGGTCCTTCTCAGACAGCTTAGCGGTAGGAAATTCTTGCCTTGCAGACAGAGGGTAGCATGCTTTATGCCCAGTCAGACACCTTGTAAATGCAATCCAGTCCCAATCAGAAATCTAGTAAGATACAGTCTCACCTTGTCTGTTTAGCAAAACAAACAAATGTATTTTTAATTTGATAGAACACCTAGCACTCTGTGGGCCAAGCTATGGGGAAATAGACACACTCATCTATGGCTGGTGGATGTTTAATTGTTACCATGTCTGTGGAGAACAATTTGGCAATATGTATCAAGATTACAAGTACATCTACCCTTTGACCAACAATTCCAGGTCTGGGAATAGATGCTGCAGATATCCTCAGTATGGGGAAGTGACGCATGTAGGAGATTATTCATGGTGGCATTGTTTGTAGAAGCTAATGATAGAAATGACCTGGGGGGAGGGGAAGTCAATAAATCAGTCCCATAATGGAATACTATGCAGCTATTAAAAAAGAAACAGGATGTTCTTTTCTGGTAACATTATTCGAAGTCCTCCAAGATGAAGTAAATGGGAGAGACCAGATTCAGAACCTTTCCTGAGGATTTCGCTACTTTCTCTTGAAGGGAAAGTAGAAAATAAGAATAGAAATTGGGGACAGGGATTTCCAGGTGTAGCTCAGTGCTTTGCATGCATGAGACTCTGGGCTCCAGCACGCAAACACCCCACACCTCCCTGAAAAGAATAGAATTGTTTTAATTCATGCTTTTCTCACCAAGACAGGGTGAAAACTCAAGAGCCTTGGAACGAACTTGACCTGCCTACTTCTCCAACTTGGAATGAGGAGCAAATGAGGTCATTGGTGAAAGTCAAGGACTTGGGACAATATGTTGGACAAGACCACGGCATAGTTAGAACCTGGCTGGAATGAATCCTGGCCCAGGAATGTGCCCATGCGCACACGTACACTCACACACACACACGCACACGCACACACACACACACGCGTGCGCGCTCGCGCAGATACACACATACACACACATACATATGTACATACACACATGTGTACATACACATACACACAAACACACACACCCTCTCTTACAAACTCACCCAGGAAATAAATTTGAGCACAAGTCCCTGAGCTCATTTTACACACACATATATATACATCCACACGCACCCTTATGCCTCTCTTACAAACACCCAGACAATGAGTTTAAGTTCAAGTCTCTGACTTCACTAGGACCAACTGTCCTGGCCAATGAGGAAAGAACAGGGGTGGGGCTTAATATGTAAATGAAAATCTGCCGCGCGCCCCGCCCTGTAATTTGATCCCCGCAGGATTGCCCAGCTCCGGGTCTTGATGAGAACCCGAACTAGATGTAGTGTGTGCACTCAGGAGAAACGTTTGGCTTGTGCTGGATGTAAATTATTTTGTCTGTGGGGCTGGAGAGACAGTACAGCAGGTAAGGTGCTTGCCTAGCACAGGGCTGAGGGGGTTTGATTTCCAAAACTCTGTATGGTCCCCTGAGCTCACCAGGAGTGATCCCTGAGCACAAAGCCAGGAGTAAGACCTGAGTACTCCTGGGTATGACAACAACAATAATCACAATGATAATAATAATAATAATAATAATAATAGGGCTGGAGCGATAGCACAGCAGGTAGGGTGTTTGCCTTGCACGTGGTTGACCTGGGTTCTATTCCTCCGCCCCTCTCCAAGAGCCCGGCAAGCTACCAAGAGTGTCTCACCTTTGCAGCAAAGCCTGGCAAGTTACCCGTGATGTATTCGATATGCCCAAAACAGTAACAAGTCTCACAATTTGTTGGTGCCCACAATTTACTGGTGCCCACTCGAGCAAATCGATGAACAGAACGGGAGCACAGTGACAGTGAATAATAATAATAATAATAATAATAATAATAATAATGGGCTGGAGCCATAGCACAGCGGGTGAGGCGTTTGCCTTGCATGCAGCCGACCCTGCCGACCCAGTTTCGATTCCTCCGCCCCTCTTGGAGAGCCCGGCAAGCTACCGAGAGTATCTCACCTGCACAGCAAAGCCTGGCAAGCTCCTTGTGACGTTTTCAATATGCCAAACATAGTAACAAATCTCACAATGGAGACGTTACTGGGCCCGCTCGAGCAAATCAATCAACAACGGGAAGACAGTGACAATAATAATAATAATAATACAGATCAAGTGATCTTGAATTTTTAACGGAATACATTGAAAATGTATTTGTTTGGGCTTTTGGTTTGATTTGGTTTTATTCCCCCTTCTGTCCCTCTTTTTGTGGGGGAACTAGGGTTCACACCCCCTTGCGTATGGCAGGCCTGAGATCACACTTTATTATGGCACTGGGGATCACATGCCACAGTGAGGGGCAGTGCCAGGGATCAAACTCATGACCCCAAGCAGCAAGGCAGACCCTGAACCAGCCCTTCTCCCTCCCCAGCCCTCATCTCCTTTCTGAAATGAAAAGCATATTACTCCTCACCTAGATATTTGCACATATCTCAGCAGACTGGATGTCGTTAATACCAGCATTCCCGGAGGGTTTGGTCTCCTTTAGATGAGGTCCCTGGCTGAGACCTTGATTAAGTTTCTGATTAAGTTTCTGGGAGGCCTGGGTCTTTGCTTTTTATTTATTTATTTATTTAGGGAGGGGGCAAATCCTCTTGGGAACACAGTAGGTTCTTGGGCACTGTTTGCTGAAATAATGGTCTGATTTAAGTAGGACTCTCCCAGGACAGCTGTCAAGTTCTTACCCCTTCCTCGCAGATGGCAGCAGACAAGAAGGGGAGGACTCCACCTAGGGGAGCTTGGAGAGGGCACCCCCTGGCACCTGCCCCATGCTCCCTGCACCAGCCTGGACGCATGCCCTTCCCTGCCAGGGCTTCCCCGTTTCCTGCCGGGGGGGGGGGGCAGCAGACAGGGGCAGACCACTGCTGATGCTGGGCGTGCCTCCCACCCCCCCCCCAGTCAAAGGGAGCACGTTCCTGAGATAGGGGTGCGATGGCCGGAATGTGCAGGGCCAGAGGCTTCGAAATGGGCCGCACCAGCCCAAGAGCTGCGCAAATATTGACCATGGGCAGGCGGCCTCTTGAAAGCCTTCCTCGGATGCCTCTCGCTGTTCCCCTATCTCCAGCCAGCTTCTGGGCGGGGCGCCTCTGGCTCGGGGAGGGAGTGGGTGCCGAGGTTGCCTCTGGGCCCAGAGATCCTGGGTGAAGGGGACACTGTGCCAACTCTGCTGCTTTCCAGCATGGCATGGTGGATCTTCTGCGCCTGAGTCTCACTGTCCTCTGGGCCCTCCAAGCCAAGAAGTGATTGGAGAGAATTTGAGGGAAAGTGTATATGAGTGAGTGAGTGTGTGTGTGTGTATGTGTACGAAGGAGTGTGTGTGTGTGTGTGTGTGTGTGTGTGTGTGTGTGTGTGTGTGTGTGTGTGTGGCCCCATCTTGAACAAGGCCGGGTCCTTCCTGGAGACAAGCTGCCTGAAACATGTGTTGCACACAGCCAAGCCTGATTCAATCCCCAACACCACAGATGGGCCCCCAAGTATCCACCAGGAGTGATTTCTGAACACAGAGCTGGGAGGAAGCACAGAGCGCAGCTGGGTGTGGTCCAAAGCCCTCCAAAAAGAAATTAAATCAGCAAAATCAAAAGGCAGGGTATCAGTGAGCCCTGGTTACTGACCATGAAGAGAAACTCCTTTTAAGTGTACCCGGCATTAAAGGCTTTATCTGTATTAGCTCATTTAATCCTCAAAACAAACTTCAGAGACAGGGATCTTTTTCCATCCCCCTTTGACAGAGGCGGAAACTGAAACACAAGGATGTGAGATTGTGAAGAGCGTCTCTCAAAGACATCATCTCAGGGGGCAGTTGGGGAAATTGGAGACAATGGGGGAAGGAAGGTGTAATGGTGGTGGGACCAGTGTTGGAATATTGAATGTCTGTAACAAATCATCATGAACAGCTTTGTAAACCACAGTACTTATATAAAGTCTAAGAGGGAACATTGAAAAAGAAATTAATTAAAAAAATTTTAGTTGTCATCTCCTAGGAATGTGAAGGGGTCAGAGAGATAGTACAGTGGGTAGGACCTTTGCCTTAGAATCAGCCAACTCGGGTGCGATCCCTGGTACCATGTGTGACCGGTCCCCTGAGCACCACCAGGAGTGATCCCTGAAGTCAGAGCCAGGAGTAAGCCCTGAGCACTGCCAGGTGTGATCCCAAAACAAAAACAAACAGAAAAAAATATATAGGAATGTGAAGCTAGCAGGGTGTGAGCAAGGCAAGAGTTCACTTCCTTTCACAGAGGGAGAAACCGAGTTCCTAAGCGGGAAGGACTTCTGCAAGGCCCTTGGACTGCCGAGCGAGGTTGCTGAGTCAAAGGTACTGCTGACAGGTGGACATTCCAAGGGAGTTGACCGCTGACCCCTGGGGTTACCTGAGGTCTTGTCTTCTAAGAATCCCAAACACTTTGTTTTCCTTTCAGGCAGGCTTGAAACTGGGCAAACCCGGGCCCTCTCCTCCATGGCAATCTCTCTCCTTTTTCACCTTCCTCAGACTGACCTGGCATTTCCCCACTGCACCCCGGACCCCGACCCCAGCCTCTGGGCCCTCTCCTTAGGGGCTTCCTGCTGTATTTCTGGAAAACCTCGAAGGATTGTGAAGCTGGACTCGGTGACCCTGAGGTCACTGAGAGACTGGCCAAACCCATGGGTGTACTTACCCCGGAGCAGCCACGGTTTCTAGAAGCCAGGTGAAAGGAGACCAAGCCCTGGCCAGAAAGAACTTAATTTTTCCCTGTTGGTCACTGAAACTGAAATTTACTTTCTTGATGGGAAGTAAAACCCCAACGCATTCTGGATATGGACAAAAATGTCCATTCTGTATAAAATAACATCATATGAGACTGACACCCAGGGACAATAGAGACAAGGGCCAGGAATATTACTGCACAGTTGGAAGCCTGTCTCATGAGCTAGGGGAGAAAGCAGCTGGAATAGAGAAGGGATCACTAAGTCAGTGATGGTTGGAGGGGTTGTTCGGGATGGGAGATGTGTGCTTAAAAGTAGATAAAGGACCAAACATGATGGCCTCTCAGTATCTGTATTGCAAACCATAATGCCCAAGAGTAGAGAGAGAGTATGGGGGTAACTGTCTGCCATAGAGACAGGGGGAGGGGAGGGATGGGGGAGTACTGGGGACATTGGTGGTGAGGAATGTGCACTGGTGGAGGGATGGGTGTTCGAAACTCAAACATAAAAGCTTTGTAACTGTATCTCATGGTGATTCAATTTTAAAAAAATGTAACAATCCTTCAAAAATAAAAATGCCCATTGGGTCCTCAAACTCCTCTGCTCTGAGAAACACATTTTCACCTCTCAGGAGAGGTGGGACAGGCAGGACAGTCAAACATTTAATTCCCTTATTTTTCAAGTGAGTCCATCTCTCTCGATGGTCCTAATACCAAAGGAATGCCCCAGGTGATGCCTTGAGAAGCTCCTTCCCCTCCACTGGTTATCATTCCGCTAATGTGTGTCCTTCCTGAGTTTGTCAAACCAAGTAAAACAGTCTTGCTTTCCCCTTTCCAGAGTGAACTTGCTGGTCGCAAATGCTGTTCTAACCAAAACCCCACGTTTAGGAACCAGAGAGACAGTACAGGGGTTAAAGCATTTGCCTTGCACACAACTGACCCGAGTTCCATCCCTGGCACCCCATAGGGTCCCCGGAGCCCTGCCAGGAATGATCCCCGAGCACAGTGCCTGGAGTAAGCCCTGCGCACTGCCAGGTGCGGTCCAAAAGCCAAAGAAACAAGCAATGCCCAGGGTTGTAGCTCAGCTGTAATACCGGGCAGCAGGCCCCCTCCTGGGTCATGTCCACCGATGGTCCTGTTTGCCCAGAGGTAGGAAGCAGCACACGACAGTCCAGCATGCAGCCGGTGCTCAATAAGTGCCTCTTGGCTTGGGTTCTTTTATTTTAGTTTCGGGGGTTGGGGGCGAGGACACACCCTGCAGTGCTCAGGAGTTACTCCTGGCTCAGTGCTCGGAGCTTACTCTTAGAAGTTCTGGGGGGACCCATGTGGTGCTGGGGATCGAAGCCCGTGGCACTGGCCCCTGACCCCTGACCCCGGTTCGGGTTCTTTGAAAGAGGAAGTTATCTCTTCCCTACGCCCTTAAAGTGGGCTTAGCTGGACTTGCAGGCAGAGTGGATTTGGAGTGAAGAGCCCTTCAAGTCAAGAGGGTGGGTTCTGGGGAGGAGGCGGAGAGGTGGGGTGCGGCAAAGGCAAGTGTGGAGCAAGTGGCACTTGTGAGGGCCACGGCTCTGAGAAGCTCCCGTGCGCCATCCTGGTCCTGGGAACAGAAGCCGTGCCCACGTCGACCTGGCAGCTCCGGCCGAGCCGCGGCGGAGGCCAGGTCTGCGGCCTATCTAAGGTACACAGCATTATCTCCATTCCTCCCCGCCAGGGGAGCTGGGGCCTCCCAGAGGTCCTGTCCTACCGCTTCGTTAATGTTTACCGGAGCTAGAAAACAGCGGCTGTGAACCAACGCCACGCGGGTCCCGGGAGCCCGGCTGCAGGGCGCCCCACACCCAGCCCTGGCTCCTTTGCCAGGCGGACCCGGAGATGGAGGAGCCCTCCCGGACCCCCACTGCAGGCCCAGGCTGGGAGGAGGTGGTGTGAAAACATCATGTAAACCATCTCCGGGAGCTTCAGAGCTGGAGCGTGTGGGGAAGTGATACTATCTGGGGACCTAGTCAGTGAAATAAATGTGTGTCTAAAATAGAGCCTTGGGGCTGGAGCGATAGCACAGCGGGTAGGGCATTTGCCTTGCACGCGGCCGACCTGGGGGTTCGATTCCCAGCATCCCATATGGTCCCCTGAGCGCCACCAGGAGTGATTCCTGAGTGTAAAGCCAGGAGGAACCCCTGAGCATCGCCAGATGTGACCCAAAAAGCAAAATTTAAAAAAAATAGCGCCTTAGAGTTCATTTACCCCCCTGGGATGGAACTCAGTAGGAGAGCATTTGCCTTGCATATGTAAAGGCTGGATTCCATCCTGGTACCGCCAAAATAAAAATTCATTTCGCCTCACTGGTTTTTGTTTGTTTGTTTGTTTGTTTGTTTTTATGGTGCTGGGAAAAGCCTCCCAAGTAGTGCTCAGGAGGTCTGGGGGTGGGGTGGGGGGGCTTCTCCTGGCTATTATTGGGCAACCAGGCTGGCCATCCCCTGTGGCAGTCAGGGGGGTTGCCCTGGCCTTGCAGTGCTAGGGGTTACCCAGGCCATCCCCATGGTCACTTGGGCTTGGGGTGCTGCCTGAGCTGCACCCAGAAATGCACGGGGGAGCATATGGTGCTGGGGTCAAACCTTCACCTGAAGGTCTGAGCCTTAACCCCTTGTACTATCTCTCTGGCCTTGTTATGCTTTGGGTTTTTAGGAGGACACATCTCGTGGTGCTTCAGGGCTTACTCCTGGCTCTGTGCTCACGGATCACTCCTGGCGGGGCTTGGGGGAAAGGGTTGGGGTGCCAAGGACCAAGCCTACGTTGGCCATGTGCAAGGCAAGCACCTTACGGACTGCGTCACCTCCCCGATGCGTCCATTATACTTTTATAATGTGGTCTCCGGAAAACGGTTACATACCAACTTGGCTCCCGTTACCATTCTCTTGAACAGCTCTAACTGGGTGAGCGCGAGGCATTTATCTTGGAGTCTCTACGCTTCCTCATTGCTCTGCCCATTCCCTTCCACCAGAATGGGCTTCCACAACTCCTCGGTCCCCTGAAGGCTGCCCCGCCGGCTGCCATGGCATTGGTGGGCCCTACAGACAGGAGCCAGCCCTCCTCTGTGCCCCCTGAGTGCGCAGACACTGGCAGCCAAGAGATGTGGCAGTGTGGCTGCGTGACCACTCCCTCCAGGCCCACATCAGAAGTAGCTCTATCGCCAGGCCGTTCTGAGCAGGAAAATGGTTTCCCAAAGTCTTGGGATCCAGACTCTGGATCACCCGCCTGGTTTGGGTTGAAATAGACGGGGTTAACGCACCATGGACCAAGTTTTAGGGTGAATCTACACAGGGCAGTGGATTGTCTCCTGGAGGGAGCCCCTGTGGTTTCCAGACTCATGAATCCAGCCGAGGAAAGCTGCTCTTGAAACACAAGCCCGCCTGCCTTCTCTCTGTTCTCTATCGTTCGGATAGTTTCATTTTTAGTTTGCACATCGGGGGTGTTTGGGCCACACCTGGTGGTGCTTCCTCCTGGCTCTGTGTTCAGGGTCCATAGACGATGTCAGGATTCGAACCATGGTCGCCGATGCCGTAGCCGCATGCTAGTAAGCTGCTAAGACCTCTACCCTCCCTCTCGCACTGAACGTGAAATCATTCTACCTTGAGTGTGTTCTGTTTTTTTGCACCTGGGCAGGAGGGTGTAGGCATGCTCCTCTGTGCTCAGGGGCGATTCCTGGCTCTGTGCTCAGGAGTCACTCCCGGCAGTGTTGGGGACTGAACCAGGGTCGACCCACAGGTAAGACAAGCACCTTGACCCCTGAACCATTTCTCCAGCCCCTCTGCCCCCTACATCGTGGGCCACGTCTCGCAGACAACTCCTTCCTGGGCCTCCGCTGGTCCCTGCCCCGGGCACTCCCTTCATAGATGCACTGTGTCTGGGCGCTGGCCCTCCTCCTGCTGAACCCGGTGCCTCATGCTGCTGACCCCAGCAGGTCAGTCACCTCCTTCGCCGTGGATATGATATGTCCATTAACCTGGCCCGTAATTGCTGTGCTCTTCAGATCGCCACACGTCACTGCTGACACACGGGCCTTGTCAACAAGCCTCTAAGCCTTTGTCCTTAGTGTCTCGGGCCCTCTCCCTCTCCAGGTCTTGCCAGGTGGGACCCCAAGGCAGGGCCGGGCAATCCGGTGTCACCTGTGTCCCTCCTGCCTTGTCTGATCTGGCCCTCCGGGGTCCCAACTCAGCACTGGCCCCACTTCCCTTCCCAGAGAGAATCTGTGTAATGTGCACATAATCTGTACACTCCATCCCCAAAGTCACAGTACAGGTAGGTGGCAGGTCAGATTCATGTCCCTCTGCTGAGACTCACAGTCAGTGTGTCCTCATCCCAGAGGATCTCTCACTTAGCACATGCGCACGCGCGCGCTGGCACACACACACACACACACACACACACACACACACACACACACTGACCCCTCTGAAGGAAGCCTTATTTTCTCCTGATTTTCACTAGGGGGCCACACCCCCCTCAGGGCTTGCCCCGGGCTTACTCGTGGCTCCGTGATCGGGGATCACTCCCAATGGGGCTCGCCAGGGCTGGGGGCTTATGGGAGGACCGGATGAGGTGTTGGGACTTGAACCCGAGACTCTGGCTTTTTCACACCATCATGCTCTTGCGGTGTCCTACCCCCCACCCCACTCTCTCCTGCTTCCTTCTCCATCTGCTCTGTGGGACCTTGGTGCCCCCAAGTCTGTCTGGGGGGGGGGGAGGGGAGTGCCCTGAGGTTCCTCCGTGTGCTTATCTCTCTCCCTCTCCAGCTGAGTTCACCCACATCAGAAGTTCTCATTGTTTCGTTGTTTTTTTTTTTTTAACTGCTGTTTCCCACACTGGTTCCCAGTGGCTCCCTGGGCCAGGCACACAGGGTCACTCCGCTCTCCGCCTGGCTGGCTGCCGACCCCTCGAACTCAGCATCCCGACCCCGCCCGCCTCGCCTGCCATGGGCATGGGCACTCAGCCGCTCGGGCTCACCCGGCACACCCGCGCCTCTGGGTTCCTGAAACCCAAACCCTCACCCTCACTCCCGCTGCCTCTCAGGCCATCTCCGAGGGGCGGGCGGCCACCCCCTTGGCTCTCTCTTCAAACCTTGTCCCATCCGACCAACCGTTTCTCCCCGGCCTCCCGCCGGCTCCCAGCCCCTATCACTCCTTGCTCGGACTTTCGCAAGAGCCTCCTGACCTTCGCCCCTGCCCTTTGGAGCCTCCAGTCTCCAGGCTCTGCCCTTGCCCCCTCTGCCGTCTGCCGTCCACACAGCAGCCAACCATCAACCCACTGAAACCCAACTGAGATCTCATCTGCATGCCCCGCCTCCAGCCACCTCAGAGCACAGCCCCTGAAAGCTTCCCCGGGGGTGGGGGGACCCCCAGATGCTATTCAGCTCAGCTCCTGCTCCCTCTCTGCACCTCCCTACACCCCTGCATCTCTCAGCTCCACACACCCCACCTCATCACTGCCCGCCCCCCTCCCGGACCCCAAGCACACTGGAGCATGGCCACCCTCCTCCCTCCATGGGCTCCTCTCCCACCTCCTCCCTCATTGCTCAGACACCACCTCCCTGGGGACACTCATCCTGGGCACACCCCTCGGAACTGCAGCCCCACTCTCCGGCCAATTATTTCCCCTTGCAAAGATTTTTGCTTCTACCGCATACTTTGCTTATGTATTTGCTTGGCTGGAGCGATAGTACAGTGGGTAGGGCATTTGCCTGGCACATGGTCGACCGGGGTTCGATTTCTTCGTCCCTCTCAGAGCGCCTGGCAAGCTATCGAGAGTATCCCACGAGCACTATCCCACCGGCCCGGCAGAGCCTGGCAAGCTCCCCGTGGCATATTTGATATGCCAAAAACAGTAACAAGCCTCACAATGGAGACGTTACTGGTGCCCGCTGGAGCAGATCGATGAAAAACAAGAGGAGAGTGCTACAGTGCTATGTATTTGCTATCGGTGGCCTCTGGCCACTCAAATAAAAGGCTGTGGGAGGGCAGGATCTGCTGTCTGTTTTGTCCGCAGCTGTATCTCCTGCCCCATAGATGTTCAATCAAGATTTGTTGAATGAACAAGACAGGCCTGATGACAGAGCCCTGGACCCCCCATCATCCACCCGAAACCGAAACCCAGCCAGCTGGATTCATTCAGCAATGCCCAAGGGTGTGGCCTTCTAATTTACCACTTAATTTACTGGTTTATTCTGGTTTTCATTCATTGTCTCCTTCGGTTGGGCATAAACTCCCCAAAGGAATTTTGGGGGTGGGGGGTTGATTTTGTCCGTTGATGTATCCCAGCATGCAGTCAGGGCGGGGAACCTTTTTTTTCTGCCAAGGGCCATTTAGATATTTATCACATCATTCACAGGCCATACAATACAGGCAGACAGGCAACCGATGAGAAACATCCGTGTCTGTCCTGTCATGTACTAGGGCCAGGCCACATGATTGATCCCTTTCCCCTCCCCCCTCTATATGGCCCTGGACCCCCACGTTCCCCACCCGTAATGGTCAATGCCAGGAAAGTGTTTGTTGGATGGATAAATGACCGTTTCTCAAGTGGTAGATCTCTGAAACTACTTTAAGATCTGAGAGTTTTTTCTTGAACTCAGTGAAGTTCCCACCCTTTCCTGTCGTAATTCCCAAACCTCCCTGTCTCCCTCCTCTGAGGTTCAGCAGATACATCAGCAAGAAATCTGGTTTGGTTTGGTTTTTTGGACCACACCCAGGGGTGCTCACAGCTTACTCCTGGCTCTGTGCTCAGGATCACTCCTGGCAGGGCTCAGGGGACCATATGTGGTGCTGTAAATGGAACACAGGTTGGCCACTTACATTGCATGCAGCCGGCCTGCTGTGCTATTGCTCCAGCCCTAAGTTTTCTTCCATCTAATCACCCAGCATCAATCAACACACTATGAGCCAAAATATAGAGAAAGATGCAGATCTTGCCAAACATCTGAGATGGGGACAGAACACAATTTGACAAGATTTTTAAGAATTAAACTTGCCACGACTGGAGCGATAGCACAACGGGTAGGGCATTTGCCTTGCACTCGATCGACCTGGGTTTGATTCCCAGAATCCCTTAGAGTCCCCCAAGCACTGCCAGGAGTAATTCCTGGGTGCATAAGCCAGGAGTAACCCCTGTGCAATGCCGGGTGTGACCCCAAAAGAGAAAAAGAAAAGAATTAAACTCACCCACATTATTTGACTCAACAAGTTCACCTCTGAGTATCTACTTTATGTAAAACACACACTTATCCCAGAGATCATACCTGCAAGAAGCAACATATAGTCGAGATTATTCGTTGTGGAAATGCTAGGAGAAAAAAGTTTTGGTGGTTTGGGGTGGGAAGGGATGGTAGTTGAATCAAACAAGAAGTCAATCACTTGAATTGAAATGGCATCATCCAAGAGTATTTTAAAAATGAGACACAGGACAGCCACCACCATGTCAAGTCACCCACCAGCCCTGCTCTTAGATTCACAACTAAATCTCCAAGGAAACACAAGCCAAGCAGCTGAAATTCGTGGACACACTGGTTCATTGGCTGAAAATTCTGGGTCAACCTCGGGAGGGGGCCAGGCCAAGACTTCAACACCACCAGCAGCCATACCCACAACCCCCTGCTTCCACTACACCAACATCCCTACCCCACTGCTTCATGCAGAATCTCTCAGACTCATCCTGAAGTTTCTGGACTGCACATCACACACCTCCAAATTCCACAGTACCGAAATTTCAGTAGGAGCACACTAAATTAGATGAGAAAGTAACACAGAAGCCAATTAAACTCAACAAACAAAAACAGTAACACAGAAGGCCCAACTAGCCATGGGCAGCTTAAGCTCAGGAAAGGCTTAACCCCATGGTGAGATAGAACAATTTTCATAAATTTCCTTTTACTGGAGTTTTTTGATAATTCCTTTAGCCATTTGGTTGTAACAAGCAATATAAAGCAAATTATTGGGTGCCTGCTAGTAGGGCAGGCTTGAGGGTGGTTGGGAAAATGGGACAATGGAACGGGAAGGTCGCTCAGGTGGTGGGGTCCATGTTGGAACATCAAAATCTTGTCACAACTGTGTTATGAACAACATTGTAAACGATGGTATTTAAATAAAGTTTTTCATTTTTGAATTAAATAAAATGGGGGCAGGGGGCACGATCAAAGGCCTCGAACACAGGTCTTGCATGTTCTAGACCTTGAGTTTGATCTGCATGGCCCCTCAAACACCACCCGTGTGGCTTTAGTGGTGCCTGATCCCCAACGCATCAAACTGTTAGGACTACACAGCCTGACTGGGAGACCAAAAAGAATCAAAACTAATTAGGCCAGTGAGAAGGTCGAGGGGTAAAACACTCGCTTGCACACTACTGATCCTGGTTCAACCCCTGTCGCTGCATGTGGTTCACTGAGCACTGACAGAAGTGACCCCGGAGCACAGAGCCAGGAGTCAGTCCTGAGCACAACAAGCTGTGGCCCAAGAACAAACAACAAGTTGAATAAAAAGAATAAAGCAGGGCAGAGGGAGATGACTCCGGTGATAAATCCTAG
The DNA here is from genome assembly GCF_029834395.1 of Sorex fumeus. Classification (NCBI taxonomy): domain Eukaryota; kingdom Metazoa; phylum Chordata; class Mammalia; order Eulipotyphla; family Soricidae; genus Sorex; species Sorex fumeus. Next base: position 57,168,541 of record NW_026606118.1, read on the forward strand.
CATGACATTTTGTGTTCAGTCCCTGACTCTGCATGAACCCCAAGCCCCGCTGAGTATAGCCTGGTGACCCCCCTAAGCCCCACCAGACCTGAGCTCAGCCTGTACCTCTGAGCTGAGTGTCACCAGGAGTGGCCTTGATCCCACTCCCAGAACCTCAGACTTGGCCCCTATAAAAAAAATGGGGGAGGGGTGTACACCTATCTGTGCTCAGGGCTTGCTCCTAGCTCTGTGATCAAGGATCACTCCTCTGGGATTTCAGAGAATCCTACGGGATTCTGGGGATGGAACCCAGTCAGTCATATGCAAAGCAAGCACCTTATCAGCCCTTTAAAATGTTCTAATAGGGGCTAGAGCGATAGCACGGCGGGTAGGGTGTTTGCCTTGCACACGGTCGACCCGGGTTCGATTCCCGGCATCCCATATGGTCCCCCGAGCTCTGCCAGGAGTAATTCCTGAGTGCAGAGCCAGGAGTAACCCCTGAGCATCGCCAGGTGTGACCCAAAAAGCAAAAAAAAAAAGAAGTTCTAATAAAGAGGAATGAGGCAGTTCCATGTATATGGCTAGGACAAACCTCCAAAGCCCATTGTTAGACTAAAGAAAATTGGATTTTTTTTAAATGTAGGAGTACTGCTATTCATTCAGCCACTGATCAGCTGGTTGAATTGAGGATTTTTTTTTTAGGGTTCGATTTCTCCACCCCTCTCGGAGAGCCCGGCAAGATACTGAGAGTATCCTGCCACACGGCAGAGCCTGGCAAGCTCCCTGTGGCGTATTCGATATGCCAAAAACAGTAACAACAAGTCTCACAATGGAGACGTTACTGGCATCTGCTCGAGCAAATCAATGAACAATGGGAGGACAGTGCTCCGTGCTACAGTGGTTAAGCAATACACATTTTTTAGGGCTGGAGCGATAGCACAGCCGTAGGGTGTTTGCCTTGCACGCAGCCAACATGGCTGACCCGAGTTCGATTCCTCCGCCCCTCTCGGAGAGCCCGGCAAGCTACCGAGAGTATTTGATATGCCAGACACAGTAACAACAAAGTCTCCAATGGAGACGTTACTGGGCCTGCTCGAGCAAATCAATGAACAATGGGAGGATAGTGCTACAGTGCTACATTATAGAACCATATAAAAATATTGCTGTACAGATGTGTGAATGTGGATATCCCAACTATCATCACAAGCTATGTTTAATAAAATAATAGTGAGGAAGCTAATAATAAATATATGCCAGTCTCTATGTGGATGAAATAGAGGGTAGAATAATCTGAAAATGACAAATCTGAGTAAGAATTATATTAAATGCTTTCAGAAATATTTTGTGCTGCTCTCTAATCTCTACTACACAGCCAATTCTTATTTACTTAGCCAGAAAGCTTTTTCTGTATTTTAGACATTGTAAACCCTGCAGTCTTTATTGTAACTACTCAACTCTACTGTTGTAGAAAATGCTACCCCAAACAATAGGTAAAAGAGTGGGAATGATTTTGTTCTAATAAAATTTTTATTAGCATAAGTATTGAGCTTGAGTCTGGCGCCTTAGACCACAGCACAGCAGTAGGGCGTTTGCCTTGCACGCAGCCAACATGGCCGACCCAAGTTCGATTCCTCCGCCCCTCTCGGAGAGCCCGGCAAGCTACCGAGAGTCTCTCGCCCGCACGGCAGAGCCTGGCAAGCTCCCCGTGATGTATTCGATATGCCAGACACAGTAACAACAAAGTCTCCAATGGAGACGTTACTGGGCCCACTTGAGCAAGCAATACATATGATGATTTATTTTTTCAAAAGAAGAACTAAGGCAAGTAGGCATGTAGATTGGAAGATGGGCATGGATGGATGGATAAAAGAGAGAGAGAGATGGATATATATAGATGGATATATATATAGAGTCCGGATATATATATAGAGAGACATAGGTTGATGGATGGATGGATGAATAGATAGGTCAGTAGATAGACAGAATGACATAAATTGAATAATAGATTTGTAGTGTAGATAATACTGATGCTGGCTGGCTTTGTGGGGGGGCATCAGGAGGCTGGGGCGGCTGCACCCCTCCTTCTTAAGCTCTAGTCTCAGGGCCTTCCCGACCTCATTCTCAGCGTGTTTGCTTCCAGCTGGCCAGCCTCCACCACCAAGGATAGAGTCATTTATTTATTTATTTATTTATTTTTGGCTTTTTTGGGTCACACCCAGCAAAGCACAGGAGTTACTCCTGGTTCATACACTCAGGAATCACTCCTGGCGGTGCTTGGGGGACCATACGGAATGCTGGGAATCGAACCTGGGTCAGCCGTGTGCAAGGCAAGCACCCTACCCGCTGTGCTATTGCTCCAGCCCCTCCTTTTCTCGAACCCTTCTCTCCACAGCCCTGGCTGCAGCCACCTCCTCCTTCCCAGGCTTAGAACCCCACCATCCCCGCCCCGGGACTACCCCATGCTCCCTGCTCCCTCCAAGGGGACCCATGCACCCCACCGTCTTGTCTGCCAGCTTGTTCAGGCCTGGGGTGTCACATGACAGAGGGAAATTCCCCAGGAGTAGCTGCTGGGGAAGGTCCCACTGCCCTCCCTTTCCTCACACGCTGCTTCCGTCCCCATCCGAGGAGCAGCAGCAACACACGTGTGGCCCTTTCGCCACTCCTCACCCATGTGGCGTCACCCAGCCCGGCCGTGGCCTCGTCCTCCCTGGCTGCCCTGGGCACTCATCCTGGCCAACCCCGACTGGGCGTGCACTCAACACGAGACCCAAAGTCCTGCCTGGCTTGGTCTCCCGGGCGCCCCTATCCAGACCCGGAGCGCCTTCTCCCAGGCCCCTCTCCTCCTTCTCCCCCCCCCCCCCCCGCTCGGGGCGTTCCCGGCTGCCCGCTGCGTGATCTGGCCACCCCTCGTCTTTCCTCATTGCAGGACATGGCCGTCCCTGGGTGTGATTGCGCAGTCGGAGGCTCTCTGGAGGTTCCCAGCCCTCTTGAGACAACAGTCCGTTCCAGACCTCTGAGCCGTGGACTCTTGCCTATCTTGTCCCCAAAGTGCTGGAGTCTGATGTTGGACTCTAGCCCATGGCATCTCTCTTGGATGCTCTGAGATCCTCCCTGCTTCTTCCTGCCTGAGCATCAGCCAGCCTCTCACACCCGTTCTCTGCTCTAAAGGCAAAGGAGGGGCTGGAGCAGTAGCACAGCGGGCAGGGCGTTTGCCTTGCACGCGGCCAACCCGGGTTGGATTCCCAGCATCCCATAGGGTCCCCCGAGCACCGCCAGGAGTGATTCCTGAGTGTACGAACCAGGAGTAACTCCTGTGCATTGCCGGGTGTGACTCAAAAAAGCAATAAATAAATAAATAAATAAATAAAAATAAAGGCAAAAGTCCACTGTCCACTGTCCTCCCATTGTTCATCAATTTGCTCGAGCGGGCCCAGTAACGTCTCCGTTGGAGACTTTGTTGTTACTGTGTTTGGCATATCAAATACATCACGGGGAGCTTGCCAGGCTCTGCCGTGCGGGCGAGATACTCTCGGTAGCTTGCCGGGCTCTCCGAGAGGGGCGGAGGAATCGAACTTGGGTCAGCCATGTTGGCTGCGTGCAAGGCAAACGCCCTACCGCTGAGCTGTCGCTCCAACCCAAAGACTTTCTTAAATGCATAGCAAAGGGGGAGGGGGGAGCATATGCCTAGCGTTCTGAGGCCCTGCATCCCCTCCCTGGATCCCAACCCCCTGCCTCCCCCCGCACAGCCGAGTCTGGTCGCTAAACCTCAGCCTACTAGGGCAGGACCACACATTGGAGGAGTGGCCCTCGGTGCCCCAGCACTCTGGGGATGGTCCTGAAAAAAATAAAATAACATGGTCCCCTGCTGGGAGAAGTCTTCCAGCCCCTCCAGGTAAGGCTTGTGTGATGGGATTCGAAGTCGGCCATGGCCTTGCCACTGCTCCGTGTTAGCTCCACCTCCCTCTCTGTCTCTGTCTCTGTCTCTGTCTCTGTCTCTGTCTCTGTCTCTGTCTCTGTTTCTCTCTCTCCCCCCCAACTCCCCTTTCCTCCCCACCAACCGCTCATTATTTAACTAAGCATCTACTTGTGCATACTTCCCTCCTAAACACACATTATTTCTTTTTTTTTTAAACAGACATTATTTTTTTTTAACACACATTATTTCTTATCTCCATGCTTCTGCTCCTGCTGGTCCTTCTACCTAGGACGACCTTCCAACTATTATTTTGTTTTGCTTGTTTGTTTCTTTAGTTGGTTTTTCAGCCACACTTGGTGGTTCTCAGGGCTCTGCACTCAGGGATCACTCCGGGGGGGCTCGGGAGACCCTATGGGGTGCTGGGACTTGAACCTAGGTTGGCCGTGTGCAAGACAAGTGCCCTGCCTGCTGTACTGTCACTCCAGCCCCCCCCCCCAACTATTCTTTGTTTGTTGTTGTTGTTAAGTATAAGAGATTTTATTTGGACGTTGGAAGGAAGGGGTAGAGAGACAGACAGACAGACAGACAGACAGACAGACAGACAGACAGAGAATAATACATTCAAGAGAGAACATGGGCTTCTCCAGGGTGGAGAGAGAGCCCCAGTACATGTCCCTGCATTTAAGTATGAGGGCGTGGAAGTGCATATCTCAGGAGAGCAGGCGTGGGCCACACAGGTGCTCAGAGACCACGTGCTCAGGCAGTATATGAACAAATCATGTGCTCGGGCAGCATAGGAGGCCCGGGTGCTGAAAACCTCTCTCGGAAGTTGTCCTTCCCAGGATACTTTATCCGACTCCCCCGGAAGACTAACGCTGTCCCTGTAGTTTCTCTGCATTCCAACCTGATCTCACCACACATGCAGGGAAAACGCTCGTGGCCCCTCACAGCATCAGGCCCTGACCCCACGCCCACTCGCCACCAGAGCCCTCGTCTCTTGAGATGGCCAGAGACGCAGGCCCAGGGCTCACAGGCAATCATGGGCCCCTGGGTCTCTGTCGCCTGAGACTCATGTCGCAGCCTCTTGCCTTGAAGCATTTCCCCACAGCTCAGGCCACTGAGTCCGGAGAGATAATTTCTGGCAAACTTTTCGCCCCTGGTACTCTGCAACTAGGAGGCAGCATGGATGGGGAACAAAGCTTCCCATGTGGAAGAAGGCATCCAGAAAGAGAGAAAAGCAACTATCTGGGGGTGGGGTGGGAAGGTTGGGGCCACACCCACACCCAGAGATGCTCAGGGCTGCCTCCTGGCTCACTCCTAGTGATGCTCAGGAGACCATATGGGGCGCCTGGGAGCAAACCCAGGTTGGCACTGTGCGAGGCAAGCGCCCTCCCTGCAGCTCTGTCTGAATTTCGGAGACACAACATAGACTCTCTCCCTAAACCCGGACATACCCTGCAGCGGGAGGAGGAGAATGTCTCTCTCACTCAGTCCACACTCTGTCGGCTGCTCTGGCCCTTGAGACCAAACTTGTTCCCAAATCCCCTGCACGTCACATCCAACACAGTTCCTGTCACAGAGTGTCCCCTGCGCTGGCCCTAGTGCTGCACCACAGGGGAAGGAATGGGTCGTCCTGGTCCTCTCGGCAACCTCAGGCCTCCCAGCGTCTCCACGACGGCGATGCCATTCCTCCCGTGCAGTCACAAAGCAGAGGACAGGTCCCTCCTCGCCAGGTTTGACCCCTCACAGCCTCTCTGTTAACTTTCACTAACTTCCACTTCCATCTGAGAGGGCGGAAACGGCCTCTGCCATCAGACCCAACAGGTCCGGCACAACAGCCAGGAGAGGAAACGGCCTCCGCCATCAGACCCAGCAGGCCCAGCACAGCATCCAAGCTCCCAACCACCGGGGCGCTGTCCACCAGGAAAGCATCCTTATCCTTCTGCTGCCCAGCTGCTCTTCCAGGGCAGGACACGCCCAGTTCGTCCCTCATTGCCAGGGTGTGGACACAAGCTTCCCAACTCTGGGGACTCCTCTTCTATCCTTGGGAATAGAAGCTTCTAGAAAGCAGGCAGGGGACCTCCCAGAGACACCCCAAACACCAGAGGAAGAAAATGAGCCCTGAACCCACCACTCCCAACGCCCCCTACAGCCCTTCCCTCCACGTGGTACGGGAGGTTCCAGAATGAGTCATCAGGTACACAGTATACTTGAATGCGTTTATTTACTTTATTTTATTTATTTTGCTTTTGGGGGTCACACTTGGCAATACTCAGAGGTTACTCCTGGCTCCACACTCAGAAATTACTCCTGGTGGTGCTCGGGGAACCATATGGGATGCTGGGAATGGAACTCGGGTCGGCCGCGTGCAAGGCAAACGCCCTCCCTGACCTGGTGAGGAAGAGGATAAGAGATGATGATGATGATGATTGCTTTTTGGGTCACACCCGGCAATGCACAGGGGTTCCTCCTGGCTCTGCACTCAGGAATCACTCCTGGCCCTGCTCAGGGGACCATATGGGATGCTGGGAATCGAATCCAGGTCGGCCGCGTCCAAGGCAAACGCCCTACCCGCTGTACTATCACTCTAGCCTCTTGAATTCGTTTATTGTTTTTTTAAATCCCCTTCGCCCTTCCCCTGTTTCTGTGTTGCTGTTGTTCTTACACGGAGACCCAAGATCACTCAGCTTACTTGTGCTTCTCCCACACTTGGCTCTGGTGATCGAGCGCTTGGTTGCGGGCCAGCGGGCTGGCTCTCGGGCATGTGGCGCGGTGCGGGGAGGCTGAGCTCTCAGCCTCACTGGCCTCGGGCTTGGAAGGCAGATGCTTTTGTTTCTTTCTTTTTTGGTTTTGGGGCCACACCTGGCCGTGCTCAGAGCTTACTCCTGACTCTGCACTCAGAGATCACTCCTGGTGGTGCTTGGGGGCCATACGGGATGCCGGGGGTCAAACCCAGGTCGGCCGCATGCAAAGAAAATGCCCTCCCCACTGTACTAATGCTCTGGCCTCAAGGCAGGTGCTTTTCCCACCAAATCTCTTCTGGCTCCCACAGTGTCTTGTGAAAAATGAATCAACCCTGTTAATTAAGACCTTGACAGCGTTTCATGCTGAATACTGAGGGACCCAAATATATATATATATTTTTTTTTCTTCGAAGAAATAGCTAAAAGGACAAAGAACCTCTGGCTCCGGGCACATCTCTTTGATTCCACTGTTCTTCCTGCATTAACATACGCCTCAGAGACCTGGGCCCTACGCAAACAGGATGAGAACGCTATTCAGTTTCACTCAAATGAGAAAGAATCTGGAGTTCTGACATCCGTCGAAGATCAAGAATCAGGGACCCTGTCTCATTTGCCAAGGTGTCAAAATCAGATGGGCTGGTCACGTAATGAGAGTTAAAGACAACCGCTGGACTAGAGCCGTTACCGACTGGATTCCACGGGATGTCAAAAGACTGTTTGGCCACCCACCTACCAGATGGTCAGACTTCTTCATCAAGATCATGAACGATCGGTTTGAGGCTCTTCGTGTTCCTAGAACGAACAGACGCCATTGGGCTACACTAGCATGCGACAGGGACAAATGCAGACTTTACTGACACCCGCTTGAGCAAATCGAAGATCAACGGGAAGTCAAGTGATCGAGTGATATACATATATATATATATATATACACATATATGTGTATATGTGTATATGTGTGTATAGGCTGGAGCGATAGCACAGCGGTAGGGCATTTGCCTTGCACGCAGCCAACATGGCCGACCCGAGTTCGATTCCTCCACCCCTCTCGGAGAGCCCGGCAAGCTACCGAGAGTATCTCGCCCGCAAGGCAGAGCCTGGCAAGCTACCCGTGACGTATTCGATATGCCAAACACAGTAACAACAAAGTCTCCAATGGAGACGTTACTGGGCCCACTCGAGCAAATCGATGATCAACGGGAGGGCCTTTACCTTTTACCTTTTACACATATATGAAAAATATATAACATATACTAAAAGGTAAAGGCCCTCCCGTTGATCGTCGATTTGCTCGAGTGGGCCCAGTAACGTCTCCATTGGAGACTTTGTTGTTACTGTGTCTGGCATATTGAATACTCTTGGGAGCTTGCCGGGCTCTCCGAGAGGGGCGAAGGAATCGAACTCGGGTCGGCCATGTTGGCCACTTGTAAGGCGAATGCCCTGCCCGCTGTGCTATATATATATATTATATATACTAAATAGAAAAAAAACACACAGTGAGGAGCTATTGGTAGCAGCTGTGTGCGCGAGGCCCAGGTTTGATTCCCAGCCCCTCATGGTCACTCCCCAGCACTGCCAGGAGCCCCCAAATGGAGTCTGTTCAGTCCCCAAGTGCTGCTGGCTGTCACCCAAAAGCTAAAAAGAAAAATTAAAATAAAGAAAACTGAATAGGAGGCTAGGGCAATGGGTAGAGCCAGGTTCAATCCTTGAACATGACTCAGGTTCAATCCCCAGCACCCCAGAAGGTTCCCAGAGCATTGTCAGGAGTGATCCCTGAGTGAAAAGCCAGTAGTAACCCCTGAGCATCACTGGGCTGAGTGTGCCCACCCCCCAAGAAAGAAGGAAATCTAAATAGACACGTCAATAGTGGGTACAGAACGGGTCCTGGGCATCCTAGGAGAGTGCCACTTAGGGTGCCGTACCCTTACTCTCCTGGTTATGCAGTGACCAACCCTCCACCAGGCCGCACACCCATGCCCCACCCAGGGGCTCTGCCTGCCGCCCCCCCTCCTGCCGCACCTCTACCCCTGAATGGGGACCCACCAAAGGCCCAGCTCTGCCCAACCAAACCACAAGGGCCATTGTGTGCAAGTTCTCAAACCTGTTTGCCAGTCATGCTTGTTATTAGAATTACGTCATTTCATTAAATATGACACAAAACAATGAAATGTGACTGGAGTTTTCTGTATTTTCTTTCTTAAAAATCCCAGTTGAGTGCTTTGGCAGAATCTGGTACAGCTCACCACTGGGGGTGGCGGGGGGGGGGGGGGCGGTCAAGCCATGCCTGAGGGGAGGGGATCACATAGGCCATGAGGAGTGCAGCCGGCAGGATGGGGGGCAGCGGGGCCTGCAAATCGGGAAGGAGCCTGCTTCCGATTGCTCAGAAGATGCAGGAAGTCCTAGAGAAGACGACATCCCAGCAGATGCAGGGAGTTCTAGAGAACATGACATGTCAGCTCATTCAGGGCTCAGGGGGCCTGTGCCAGGGAGGCCTCAGCTGTCCCTCATGAGACTGGCATTCTCCTGGTGCCCAAAGGGAAATGTTTAGACCTTAGAGCTCTCACTGTGTGTGTCTCTCTGTCTGAATGTCTGTCTGTCTCTGTCTCTCTCACTCGTGTGTGTGTGTGTCACTACTGTCTGTCTCTGTCTCTGTTTCTGTGTGTGTATGTGTGTGTACGCACATGTGTGCATGTGTATGTATGAGACTCTCTCCCCCTCTCTCCCTTTCTCCCCCCCCCAGGCAGGGAAGGAAAGCCTCCCCCCAGCCCCTTGGTTTCCATGCTCATGCGGTGCTCACACACCTGCCTGACCCCCCCCCCCCCAATGGCACACCGCTGCCATCACAGCATCTCCACCTGTCTTAGAGCTGCCGGGGTCACTCTCGGCACATGTGGGCAGCACCAGGGATCAAACTCACAGTCTCACACTTGTGAGGCTACGCTGTTTGCCGCTGAACCACCCTGCATCCCCTGATCCCGGCTCTAACCAGCCAGCGACAAGCCTAGATGTTGTCACCCAGGAGGGCTTCCTGAACCGCAACCCGTTTGGCTTTGTTTTGGTTGTTGCTTTATGGATTTTTTTTATGGGGCCACACTCAGAGGTGCTCAAGGCTTGCTCCTGGCCCTGCACTCGGGGGTCACTGCCAGGGAGGCTCAGGACGCTCTGTGGGGTGCCAGGGATAGAACCCAGGCCGGTTGCTTGCAAGACAAGCACCTCATCTGTTACACCATCACTCTCGCCCCCTGATTCTCTGGTGTTTGGTTGACTGCAGCCGCGTTCACACTACAGAGGCCATACTGCGCAGAGACTGTTGCTGGTGGATTGTCTTCTGTGCCCTGTGGAGGACCAGAAAACTTGCTGGGAAGGATGAAGGGGTCAGAGGGCACCAGCACATGGCATTCAGTTTCCAGCCCAGAAATGAACAAATTTCCCCCACCACTTCCCTTCCCTTGGCCCCCTACCCCCGCCCCCAGACCCCAGCTCCTTCTAACAGCCCATGGCTGCAAACTTGCCAAGCCTGTGGTGAAAACCTCCCTTACCTGGTCTGAGGGTTCCATCTCAAAGCCATCCCCCGGGGACAAGCCACCAGCATTTCTCCCCTGCGCAATGACACCTGGTCCCTACCTTGCTCTTCTTGTTCTCTCTCCACGCCCCCCTGAGTCCACCTTTCTCCAACAGCAAGATGGATTGGGACTCAAGTTCCAATCCTGCCACTGCTTGCCCCTCCCCCCGCACCCCCAAGCACCACCAGGCACAGCCCAGGAGGCCCTGAGCACTGTTATCACCAGGCTCAAGCATAGAACCATCTGGCCTGGCTGGTTGTGTCTTGCTGGCAGTGACCCCAGTCTTCCCTGAAGACTGCTTGGGAAGTCCCCAAGCTCCTCACCGCCCCCCCCCCCGCCTCCAAAAAATCCTCCATGAATCTACTCATGTCTGGCCTTGGCCTAAAGTTCTTCACCTTTCCGAGCTTTCTTTCTCTCCGTGCGAGAAAGTTCAGCGCACGCACGCACGCACACACACACACATGAACACATGCACGCACGCGTGCATTGCACACACACATGTATGCATGAACACACACATGCACACCTGCACACACACACACGCATGCACACACACACAGAGCTTATCCCCTGCTACACCTATGGTGGTCGGTGCCCCTGAATACACTCTCCTTCAGGGCCTTTCTGCACATAATCTTGACCAAGAATCACTCAGACCTCTATTTCTTTCTTTTTTTCTTTTAATTTTTTATTAGTGAAACACCACCAGGTACAGTTGTAGACTTACAATTTTTTGTGCTTGGGTTTCAGTTATACAATGATCGAACACCCATCCCTCCACCAGTGCCCATTCTCCACCACCACTGTCCCCAGTAGCCCTCCCACCCCCTAGCACCCTCATCCCACCCTACCTCTGTGGCAGGGCATTCCCTTTTGTTCTATGATCGCCACTCAGACCTCTATTTCAATGCCACTTTGCTGTTGCTGTGTAGTGGGGATACATCCGCTGGTGCTCAGGACTTACTGCTCCTCTGTGTTCAGAAATCATTCCTGGGGGGCTAGGGGGACCATATGGGGTTCTGGAATGGAATCCAGTCTCCTGTGGGCATTGCAAGCACCCTACCCTAATGTACAATCTCTCTAGCTACTCAATGCCAGTTCTTTCAGGAATATTTCCCTCTTACCTTTTTTCCTTGGGTTTTTTTTTTCCCTCTTCCAGCTTTGCTCAGGGCTTACTCCTAGCTTTGTGCTCAGGAATCACTCCGGGAAGGGCATGGAGAATCCTATGGGGTGTGCAAGGCAAGTGCCCTCCCAACTGTGCTATCTCTGTGGCCTTTTGCTCTCCCTTTTACTTAGGAAATATTTATTTCTGGAGCTGAAGCAATAGCACAGTGGGGAGGGCATTTGCCTTGCACACTGCCGACCTGGGTTCAATCCCGGCATCCCATATGGTTCCCCAGAACCGCCAGGAGTAATTCCTGAGTGCGGAACCAGAAGTAACCCCTGAGCATTGCCGGGTGTGTCCCTTCCCCCAAAAAACATATATATAGGTTTATTATATATACCTATATTATATATATATTTTTTTCTTTAGCACCTTCAACATGCCAGGCACTGTAATAGCAAAACAGCAAATCCCTGCCCAAGCCAAGGTCATATTCTAGTGGGAAAGTGATCAATAAATACTATGACTGATGTGCTACTTCCAGGTGGTAGTGATAAAAGCAACTGATCAAAATACAACTCGGGGCCAAAGAGATAGCACAATGGTTAGGACGCTTCCCTGCATGCAGCTGAGTCCAGTTCTATCCCGGCACCACATGAGCTCACCAGGTATGATCCCTAAGCACAAAGCCAGGTCACACATTTTGGTATGACCCCCAAAACAAGCAAAAATGCAAATGAGAAACAAAGCACAATCCTTTTTTATTATTTGGAGAAATAAATAATTAAAAGAAATAATACAGATGAATTAATTTAAGGAAATTAAGTCTTACAAGCGGCCAACATGGCCGACCCGAGTTCGATTCCTCCACCCCTCTCGGAGAGCCCGGCAAGCTACCGAGAGTATTCGATATGCCAGACACAGTAACAACAAAGTCTCCAATGGAGACGTTACTGGGCCCGCTCGAGCAAATCGACGATCAACGGGAGGGCCTTAAGTTTTAACAATATATCAAATATCTGATATCACGTATATGCACATACATAGACCATCAGAGAACAGTGTCTATTAAATTTTTGTTCTACAATATTGTTTCTCTTTGCATAACTATAAAAATGTGGAGGCTAGAGCAATAGCACAGTGGGCAGGGCGTTTGCCTTGCACGCGGCCAACCGGGTTTGCACGCGGCCAACCCGGGTTCGATTCCCAGCCATCCATATGTTCCCCCGAGCATTGCGAGGAGTAATTCCTGAGTGCAGAGCCAGGAGTAACCCCTGTGCATTGCTGCTGTGACCCAAAAAGCGAATAAATTAAATAAATATGTGGTTTTGGCATAGTTAGCCCTCAGTCAAAAATAAACAAAATAACACACAAGGGTATTGATGCTGGTCAAGGAAGTTAGTGCTTTGCATGTATGACATTCTGGGTTCCATCCCAGATAAGAAAGAAAGAAAAAAAGAAAGAATGAAAGAGAGATAAAAGCGAAAGAACGAGGGAAAGATAGAAGAAAGAAAAGAAGGGGGAGGAAAGGAAGAGAGAAGAGAGGGGAAGAGATAAAGAAAGAGGAAGGAAGGAAGGAAGGAAGGGAGGGAGGAGGGAGGAGGGAGGAGGGAGGGAGGGAGGAGGGTGAAGGAGGGAGGTGGGAGGGACGGGAAGGTGGCAGGTATGACCTGTGACAAGCACTGCTCATGCTTGTCACAGGTCACACTCCCGCATCCTTCCACAAATACACCACACTCAGGCCTCAGACACACAGACTCTCAGACAGCAGTCAACACACAGTTCCCAGAGACCCTGAGGTGGGCATCCCACCCGAAGAAAAAGCCATCACCGGCCCCACAACCTCCCCCCACCCCTCCAGGCCTGCAGGAGGGGCTGCGGCTGCCAGGGGTGAGCAGTCACTCCTCGAAAGCCATCATCATTCAGATGATAATCAGCATCCAGGAGCCAAGGGAGACCCTAAATTCTCCCCCCCCTCCCCACAGTTACCCAGCAACCTGCAGGCTGGCAGTGGGTAAGGTGGAATTAAAGGACGGGCGATGGAAGGACATTGTAATTTGTGGTCACTCTCTACTCTGACCTCTCCTCAGCCCCCGAGCCCCACGTCACACTCGGTAGCTGTCCTGTCACCAACACGGACCACCCCACTGCGGCCAGCCCCCCACCGCCCCGCCGCCCCACATCACCCCCGTCCCCATGCCCCCCACCCACACCCCCAACCCTGATCAGACACCACCTGTGCTACGTGCATGGAGACACAGGTCAGCGCCCAGCCCGCGGGGAGATGGAACATCTGGGGTGTGAAGCCGGGCTCCCCACCCCTCCACGCCCACGCAGCCCCGTGTCCGTGCCCTGCCCTCTCCCCACCGCAGGCGGAAGAGGTGACTCACTGCTCTTAAACCCAGAGCCAGCCAGGGGCAGGGCGCGCGTCCCCCCCACCCCAGCCCAAGCCAGGCTCCCAGTCTCCCCATGTCTGCCGGCCCCTGGCGCGCGGCCCGAAAGCATCCAAGGAACGACCAAAGTCTCCAGGACAAGACCCGGGCGGGGCGCGGTGGGTCACGGGACCCACAGTGACGTCAGGGCACTTGGGACATCGGGAAGACAGGAGGGCAGAGGCACAGCTCGCTGCTGGGTCTGGGCATTCTTGGGGCACAGCTGGCCCTGACCAGGTGCCAGGGTGTGTGGGGACGGGGTGGGGGGGGTGGCAGCACATGGAGGTGTCTGATCCTTTGATAGTGGCCCCGGAAGGGACGATGGTGTCCACCCACCCGCACCCCAGGACTCCCAGGTGCCTCTGTGCAGAGGTGCCACGCTGAGGAGCACCCCAAGGAGTCCCATCACAGAGCTCTGGAGGAAGAGAGGGCTGCTCTCTCGGGGCACGCCCTGGGCATCCTCTCTTATCCCCACCCCCCCCATTTCTAGAGGAGAAGCTGGAGGGTGAGAGCCAGGAGGGGGCTGGAGTCTGCGCAGTGATGCCGGCCTCCACCCTCACCCCACGCCACTAGGACTCGGGCAGAGGAGAGAGCACGGGAAGAGTGGCGGGTCCCCCACCCCATCTTGACTGTCACCCTAATCCTGTCTCACCCCCAACGGGGTCATGAAGAGCTGAGACTCAGTTTACCTACTTGGGGCCTCCGCAGGGTGGGGAGATGAAGGCCTTCTGAGCCACAGGACGTTGGGGATGAGTCTCAGGGGTGGGGAAAGGAGGGTGCCCGCGTAAGCAGGGCCCAGCGGGGGCTGTCCGGGTGGGGGCAGCTACCGGCAGGACTTGCTTGTGGGTCCAGCCTCAAAGAGCTGTGGAGTCCCGTGCCGGCTGTTGGTGGAGTCACTCGTGACCCGGAAGCACCCCCTAACCTTGGTGCTGTGGTAATTCCCATTGCAGAGGTGGCAAGGAGCAGGGTGGCATTGTCTGAGCCAGCTGGGCAGCAGGAAGAGAGGAAGTCCAGCGCGCACCCTGTGTCCCCGCCTGTGTGGCTGCACAAGGTGCCCGTTCTCCATAGCACTGGGCATCCCATCTTCCCCAGCCTGCAGCAGACCTCCTGGCCCTTTAGGGCATCTGTGCCCACTTCCCCCACCCCAGAGCTAGAGCTAAGAGCCAAGAGTCAGGAAGAGGGGCCCCAGAGGGCGGAGGCACACTCTGGAACCCCTGGAGAAGGGTCCCCACTAACAGTGTCAAGAGCTAGAAGGGTTCGTGAAAACCACAAAGACCTTGCCCATCCCATCAAAAGGCACTTTTTTCTTTTTGGTCTGGTTTCTTTTGGTTTGTTTTGGGGCTACACTTGCCTCAAAAGACACTTTAAACCGCTGGAGCGATAGCACAGCAGTAGGGAGTTTGCCTTGCATGCAGCCAGCCCGGCCGAGCCGGGTTCGATTCTTCCACCCCTCTCGGAGAGCCCGGCAAGCTACCGAGAGTATCTCGCCCGCACGGCAAAGCCTGGCAAGCTCCCCGTGACGTATTCGATATGCCAAACATAGTAACAACAAGTCCTCAAAATGGAGACGTTACTGGGCCCGCTCAAGCAAATCGATGAACAACAGGAGGACAGTGACAGTGACAGTGACAGTGACAGTAAAAAATGCTAACATGGTCTGGTTTGGTTTGGTTGGTTTGGTTTGGTTTGGTTTGGTTTGGGACCACACCTGCCTCAAAAGACACTTTAACCAAGTCAAATGGCAACTGAACGGGAGAGCTGACTTACAAGGCCTCTATCTAGTGAGGGGTTCAGATCCAGGTTAGCACAGTAACATCTCCATTGTGAGACTTGTTATTACTGTTTTTGGCATTTCGAATACACCACAGGTAGCATGCCAGGTTCTGCTGTACGAGCAGGATACTCTCAGTAGCTTGCTGGGCTCTCCGAGAGGGACAAAGTAACCGAAGCTGGGTCGTGCCGCATGCAAGGCAAACACCCTACCTGCTGTGCTATGGCTCCAACCCAGATGCAGGGTATAGGAACAAATCCTAGATCCAGCAAGAAGCACAATGAACAAAAGAAACCAGCTCAAGGGGTGGGAGATCAAGGGAGGGTTGCTGGTCCTTCCCTTCTCCCCGCCCCTAAGGGGCCCTGGCTGTCACACCCAGGAACAGCCTCCAGGTGCCATTTAAGCTCATTAACTGTCATGGTCCAGAGACTCACAAATGAATCTCAAAAAGAGCAGCTCACTGTGGAGACGCCTCGGGACGTTAATTATTTAAAATTTAGAATTCAGGAGCATGTGGCCGCTTTGCAGCCATGCAACATCTCATGCTATTCATAACAAGCAATACAAAATAAATTATCTAGTCTTGCCTGCTGGGCAGGCTTGAGTGGTGGTGGGAAAATTTGAAATAATGGTGGTAGGAAGGTGTCATGGTGGGGGAACTGGTTTTGAAATATTGAATGTAATCCATTATTGTGAACAACTTTAGAAAATAAAATTTTAAAGAAAGGGGGGTCGGGAGAGATAGTACATAGGGCACTTGCCTGGCACTCGATTCATCCAGATTCAAATCCTGCATCCCATATGATGCCCCAAACTCTGCCAGGAGTGCTCCCTGAGCACCACCAATATGGCCCCAACAGCCCCCTGCAAAAAGATATTTGTAATGAGTAAAAGACTTGAATCAATATTTCTCTCAAGAAGGTTATGGATGGTCAATGAGCATATTAAGA